>NW_028288860.1:1249414-1405591 GCF_059628265.1 Tinamus guttatus
CTAATTAAAACAACTAGCCACCCCCACACACACCTCACCCCAGCCCATCCCCACCATGGTCTGAGATGACACTGTGCCAGCTAATCAGAAAAGTAGGTGCTGCTACACCTTGCATGTCAGGGTTGAGGAAGGATTACATTAGTCCTGGCCTCCAATAAGGGGTTTAAAATCTTAACAGAAAAAAAAAAAAGTGTCAAGTGATTGTGGTGAAAAGACAGAAAGACAGATCACAGACTTAAAATTTGTGGGTATTGTTTGTTTTTTTTTCCAGGTGCATTTGGTAAATAATAGTTTCACTTTTTTTCCCTCCCAAATATGGGAATATGCCAGAGCTTATAAAATATCAGCCATGACAATGTCAGCACAGCCCTACCTAATCACTCATACCAAAGCTTTGCACGTGACAAAGGCCAAGTGCAAGGTCCTGCACCTGGGGAGGAATAACCCCAGACACCAGTACAGGCTGGGGACCGAGCTTGTGGAGAGCAGCTCTGCGGAGAAAGACCTGGGTGTCATGGTGGACGACAAGTTGACCATGAGGCAGCAGTGTGCCCTCGTGGCCAAAAAGGCCAATGGGATCCTGGGCTGCATTAAGAAGAGCGTCTCCAGCAGGTCGAGGGAGGTGATCCTGCCCCTCTACTCAGCCCTGGTGAGGCCGCATCTGGAGTACTGTGTCCAGTTCTGGGCTCCACAGTACAAGAGGGATGTGGAGCTGCTGGAGAGAGTCCAGCGCAGGGCCACAAGGATGATCAGGGGCCTGGAACATCTGCCCTATGAGGAGAGGCTGAGGGAGCTGGGCCTGTTCAGCCTGGAGAAGAGAAGGCTGAGAGGGGATCTAATCAGTGTATATAAATACCTCAAGGGAGGGAGTGCAGAGGACGGTCATGGTATCTTTTCAGTGGTGGCCACTGATAGGACTAGAGGAAATGGCCGGAAACTGAAACATCAAAAATTCCATAGGAATTTAAGGAAAAATTTCTTAACAGTGAGGGTGACAGAGCACTGGAACAGGCTGCCCAGAGAGGTTGTGGAGTCTCCTTCTCTGGAGATCTTCAAAACCCGCTTGGATGCAGTCCTGTGCCACGTGCTTTAGGTGTCCCTGCGTATGCAGGGGGGTTGGACTAGATGATCTCTAGAGGTCCCTTCCAACCCTAAGCATTCTATGATTCTATGATTCTATGACAGGAAAGACACAGTTTTACCCCAACAGACAAAACCCACAGAGTTCCCTAGGGCCCAAGAAAAAATGGTTTGTCTCTATTAGGAGCAGGAGCATCATTTTTGGAACATAAAGAGAAGGGAATTGAATCCCAAGAGCTCTCCTCTTGAATGGGAAATAATATTATCAGTGAGGAGTAGACAGATCACTGTAGACATTCATTTGAAAGCGAGCACACTGAATAATCCAGCAGTGTCTCAAGAGTCTCAGCCAGCAGGGCCTGCCTACAGGTTTATAGTGCAGTAGAAAAGAGCCAAAAGATAGACACGACTGTAAAACACAAGCTTGCATAATCAGGTCTGCAACCACAGAGATAAAAAGCTAATAAACAGTATTAAGAATTCAGGCTTATGCATGGAAAACACTGGAAAATTCTCCCGCAAAACTGCATAGCAGCTGTGTTAGCTGAGCAATGGGTGGAGGGACATGGTGGTGAAAGCATTTGCAGTGAACACGTTGCACTTCTGGGGGTCACAAAGGAGAAGCACTTTCACCATTTTCCACCTCCTGCTTCTCTGGATTACTCCTCCTGTAACGTGCTCCCCCAGTGTCACAGCGAGTCCCAACAACTTCTTCATGCCTAACTACTGGCTGAAAGAGCAGGGGCCAGCTGCACTTACCTGAATGGGACAGGATGTGAGCCTTCAGCTTGTCTGGTCTGTTAAACTCTTTATTGCAGCCTGTGTGGCTCCTGGAAGAAAAACGAACATGGTTGAGCAGCACAAATCAGCTGGGTATTGGTGCACAGAGATGCTCAGCCATTCAGCAATTCACAGCTCTTTTCCTTAGCAGGCCACAGGTCCCTGAGAGCTGCACTACTTCAACCCTTCTGGACAGGGCAAGAAATAAACACTCTGTCACATGGACACATCTGATTTCTGCTAGACCACACCTTGCCCCTGTCACCACAAATGCTCCTAGAAGTAGCAAACTGAAGATCCCAGCTGGAAGCAGAAATATTCTGGAGGAAGCTGCAAGCTAGTTAGAGCGGGGAAAAGTCACTCAGTCTCACTATGTCAAAGACCCCACGACTGTCCCAGAGACACTTTCTACAGGATGCACCCACTATACCTGACTCTCTGGCTTGTGCATTAGCTCCCACGTTGCCAAGTGCTTTTTGAGACATGACAGCTGGGGACATCACTACACTCAGCACTTTGTGCTCAGATAATATTCTTTCCTTTCCTCGGTGCTCTCTACATGTAGTCCCCAGAGCCTCCCAAGCAGGCAGGCATTATTTTACACAGGTTGATGAACTGAGGTGAAATGATGCAGTGCTGCAGTAAATCAGTACCAGGGATTTTCTAGGTTCCTAGTTCAAGAGCACCCAGCCTTACTGCTTCTCCAAGAACCAGTGGATTGGCAAATGCCATACATATACCATGCCATACGTATATAAAGAAACATTCCTTTCCTCCCAAATCCCATCACAACCCATTAAGACATAGCACGATGCTGGAGACACTACGTACGAGAAGGGACATTTATACTTCTTGAAAGGCTCGTGAATCAGCATATGCCGCTTGAGTTTATCTTTCCGATTGAAGGCTGCATCACACACCGAGCACTTAAAGGGCTTCTCTCCTGTGTAAGCAAGAGAGCAAGAGTCAGGGAGCGCCCAGGGACACACGGCTGCCCTTGTCATGTACAGGATTCACTCTGGCAGTAGAGCCAGTTTTTGTTTCTCCCTAATCTCTCCCAGGTTTCCCTAGCCTGCCTGATGGATGGATGGATGGATGGATGGATGGATGGATGGATGGATGGATGGATGGATGGATAGCTTGCAGTCCCCATCCTCCCTGGGGCCAGCTTTCTTGGCTTCTGTAACCCTGGACAGCAGGGAAGCCAGCTCTGCATCCCACTCCTAACTGGTGCGGTACTGGGCGTGAGGCTGATCCAAAACCATGCATTACATATGACTCATGCAGCTGACTGTTTTTCCAGTTGTCTGGAAAATAGCCAGGGCATTATGGGGCACAGCAAGGAGGATTACAGTTTTGAGACATGGAGCAGTAGGCACAGACCATTTTGGATCCAGCAAAGCCAGCAGTGCACTGGATCTGGTAAAGTCTCTTGGGCCCAAAACAGATTATCCAGAGCCACTTGGGTGTCATGTCTGCATTGTATTTCCAGAATTTCTGGGTCTAGCCTGGATGGCTCCAGTCCACTAACGTGCACGGGTCAAGCATCGTCCCCAAGAGGCAATATGCTCCCAGCCCAGAGCCAAGCATGGAAGCTGCACTGCCAGGGTTCTGTGCCTGGAATAACAAGCCTCAAGTTGCCTCTCTATCTGCAATCTCAAGGTTACAGCTCATCTTAAATGGGATCACCAGGGAGCTGGGAAGAGGAAGGTCCCACTCATTGAGCTCTGATCCCCCAGCGCCTGTTCCTGGAGGCTGCCAGCGGGCAGGGAAGGCATTCAGCTCCGTACCCGAGTGGATGTGGGCATGCAGCTTGAGGTAGTGCTCCCGGCGAAAGAACTTCTTGCAGATCTGGCACTTGAATTTGCTGCCCCCACCGTGCGTGGGGATGTGTCGGCGCAGATACCTCTCGCAGGGGAACACCTGTGAACACACAAGACTAAGGCTAAGACCTGGCAGCAGGCAGGGGAGATCCCTGAGCCTGCATGGGCAAGGGAGGCATAACCTAGGTAAAAAGCCAAAGAAGCTCAGGATGACTGTGTTCTTGGAAAGGAAGCACCGAGGAAATCTTCAGTTTTGTGCAAGGAAAATAAACATATAGCTTTTTTGGAGCAAAAAAGAAAAAAAAAAGGCTTCTTATCCTTAGGAAACAAATAAGCCAAAAACTTTCTGCTAGATTTTATAACACCATTTAAGTGCTGACGACCAGTGCCCCACATGGACAGCCCACTGGAGCCATCAGTAGCACAGGCTGGGTAAGGAACTCCAGTAGTTACCACCTTCCCACAATGTTAAAATTATTTTGCACTTCCCAATCAGCTATTACCAAAGGTTCCCATGCTGCTGTACACCCATTCACAGTTTTTATAAAGTCAGTCCCCTTTGGCTAATGGGGATATTGAAAATATGCAAGCACAGGGGAGCCAGGGGTTCTGCTGCCCAGGGCTGGGCTCTCACAGCATCTCCAGAAGCTGGCAGTATGAGTAAGAATACTCTCAAAAAGAAAAATGAAAAAAAAAATCACTGCTGCAGGCTCTCAAAGTCTTACTGTTGCTGCCGCTCAAAGTCCCACCCAGGCCCAAAATGGCATTTGTCACCTGGCAGGGGGAGCGGAGGAAAGACAGGTAAAGAAACACGAGTTACTAACCATGGCAGGAGTGTGTTTCCCCTTCCTGCGCTACCTCAGTACAGAGTGGTCACTCCTTTGAGATTGTTCCTGCCCCCACTGCAGGATTTTCATTTCCTTGGCTATAAACAGAGGAGCAAGGGTCCAAATTTTAGTCTGGATTTCAAATAATAATTTATTAGAATTCAAATCCCACAAAATTCTGCCCCTTAAGCCCCCTCGGAGGCCAGGCTGAAGGGAGTATTTCCAGTCAAAATCTACCCGGGCATTGTTCCAGTCCCCCTCACAACACTCAGACAGATTCCTCTTTTCCAAGGACACAGAGCGTTCATCCAAAAGAGTGGAACATGGGGAGACCCAAAGATTTCTACCGTGGCGGGAGGTGAGGAGAGCAACATGGATGCCCAGGCTCTCCAGGGACTTCCCAGGCACAACCCTTCCAGCCACGGATAGCTAGGCATGGTGGATCAAAGCCCTTGAGACACATGGCACTGATGCCACCCTAACACTTCCCCAAAAGCTGCCTCACTTTTCCAGGCACACCTGCTGCTAAGAAATAAGGGTGGCAGCCCAGGGTGTGAGGTCCCATACCTTTGAAGGCCCGAGCCAGCTCCGTGCTGGGTGTGTCAAGAGAATAAAGGAGCTCAGTTCTTTGCACGGCACGAACCCAACGCAGCACGTCGGTGTGCAGGGGGTGGACAGGGAGAAATGTCCCCTTGCAAAACCTGGGCATCAAACGAGGCCCAAGAGAAAAGCCAGCACTGAGGAGAGGAACGTACTCTGCACGAGAGGCAAGAGAGCTGGAGGCCATGATGCAATTGCTTCCAGCTCTCCGAAAAGCACCTCTCAAGCCTGCCAGTCCGTACTGAGGTAGGAAGGGAGAGGAAAAGGAGTCAAAGGTTCCTGTCCCCCTCGGAGCCCTAACTGCACGGCCAGGATTGGCTCTGGCAGCGGTCACCCACCCACCTTCTGGCAATGAGGGCAGGGAAAGTTGTGCGTTGCTGTCTGCAGATGATGCTCCAGGGCTTCCGGGGTGGAGTACTTATTTACACACTTCACACATCTGAATGCAGAGAGAAAGGACAGAGCTTGTGAATGAGGCTACCAACAAACCCCACACCACAGGCTCACCCCAAGCTGGACTGAGCACACCCACTCACCAGTCACCTTCTAGGTTGGTTTTGGGCAGAGATGGCTTGGCACAGATGGCACCAACATCATGATGTTCTAAAACCTCAACAACCCACATGGCCAAATCACACTCACTTCCTTCGCAAAGGAGAGGTGCTGGAAAACTGGGTGGAAAAGTCTCAAAATCCTCTGCTACACTAACTCTCCACACTTATTGGCATGAGCACCCAGGGACCTGAGCATATACTCCACGGTTCCTGGTGGAGACGAGCCCTAAGTAAAGACCTATTTAAAACACCTCTTCCCATCTTTCCTGCCAGAAGACTACTGTTCCCAGTGAAGAAGTTCTTGGATGACTGCACAGTGCAACTGAAGAACAACTGAAGTGCAACCTGTGGTTGGAACAGTCACAAGATAATATTCTCCCAGTTGGGGTTTCTGGTGTCAAATGAAGTTTGGGTTCACACTGCTGCCTTTCCGGCACCCCCGACCTCTCCTCCACCTGCTCATTTATTCCCATAAACGCAGCAGTATTCCTGAGACCTCTGCCAAACCTGACCGCTCATGGGCAAGGGGGCAAGCATTGTCAGTAACGAATACACAGGCACCCACACAGTGTATCTGCTGTGAAACCTTTCTTCCTTTGGAGGTCACACTAGAACCTCCCCAAAGATAAGCAGGGTTCTGACCCCAAGGATCACAGACAAGCTGTAGGATGCAGCTTCCCAGTACAAGGGTAGATAGAAACTATGGCTCAACTAAGAAGCAGCAGATACTTATTCCACAAGGTTCCTAAGTGACCTCCAGTTTCTACTGGACCTCTTACTCTTCCTGTATCTACCTACAAGCACTTCAGCTGTTTCCAAGCACTGTTCCTGGAAAATTACGACACTTCTTTTCTACATTAATAGGAAGGTTTTCCCAGGAAATATCCCCTTTTCAGCAAGAGAAAAGGAGAAAGAATTCTTTTTCCTGGGCAGCCCTCACTTCCTTCGCTGAAGGTGATTAGAGAACCACAGAAGACAGGCTGGGTAGGGGCTCCCCTGGGTCACTCACCCAGCCCAAGGCAGAATCAGCTGTGCCCACCTCACTCTTGGTCCCTGGTAAGAGCATTTGCAGTGATGGGATCTTCCCATGCAACCGGTAACAGTGTTCTGTTGTCTTTCCAAAATATTCCTTGTTCAAATTTCAACCCATCACTCCCTGCCCTGTCTTCCACTCACAGGGGAATCATCTTTTGCTTTTGCTCTCTTCAGGAGACTGTTAGCACCTTGAGCCAGTTCACGCTCCAGGACCTGAGAGTGAATTATAGTGGGTCATGCTCTCATTACATCCTAAACCTCAGGCCCAATTCTGAGTTCAAAGTGCTCATCTCAGCAGCCTGGTGGAGGGGCCCTCAAGGGAACCATGGCAGCAGAATACACAGCCCCCCTCTCCCCTCGGGTCCCAACAGCTCTTAGCCAAACATGCTCAGCACGCACTCACTCCTACAAGCCTTGTAAGCACCAATTGCTACTGTACTTGTACATGGCCACATCCTTCTTGGGGCTGTGTTGAGGCAGCAGGCTGTGGGAGTACTGGTGGACACCCAGCTCGTACAGGGAAGGGAAGTCCTTGCTGCAGAGGTGGCAGCAGTAGCTCAGCTCCTCCTGGTGACTCTTGATGTGCTCGAGGAAGGACTCCAGCTTCTGGAAGGTCTGAGCGCAGCTTTTCACCACACACTTATATACCTGAGGGAAGGCAGGAGAGTGACTGAAGTGAACAGACAACATGGCCTTCTGGCTTCTGTCCCTTCGTCCCCCCTGTTAGGGAGCAGCTGAACTGATGCTATGAAAGCAGCATCACCAGAGTTCCCAGAGAGCCCATCGTGACCGCAGCTTTTCCACAAGGCCACTGGCTGGCACACAGGAAGGGGCACAGCAATGAAACCCTGCTCTGCACTGCAGCAAGGCATCAGGGTGGTCTAACATACTCTCCTTCTGTTGCCTGCCCCAGAGGAAGGTCTTTAAAGAAGAGCGCAGAGCAGCTTCATCGTCAAAATGTGGGTGACAACTCTAGGTCAAGACAACAGCAGAGACTCCTGGAAATGGAGCAGGAACTAGGACAAACTCTACTCGTGCTGCACAGTACCCATCAGGCTAATGCCTAAGGCTCACTTTGCCCACAAGAGGCCCTCCCAGGGCATAGCTAACAACACAACTAGATTCCTTCCCTGACCCCCACAGCTGCTGGCCAACAGCTGCAGAGGATGGGCAAACTCAGCACAGCTCCCCTCCAGCAGGACTTGCTCCTTTTCCATTATGATCCCTCGGATAAGACCAGGTTCAGAAGCAAACATAGCGCCAAAAGATGAGCCCCACTAACCCTCACCCCTCCCACCTCTGAGAGTTGGGCTGAACTAGCTCAACTTCCACAAGACATTTGTTCTGCAAATGCAGAACATCAGGGCATTTCCTCTGAAGATAGCGAGTGACATGGAGAAAGGGCTATTGTACTGAGCACCTGAAATTACCCAAATAGGTGAGATCACAACACCCCAGTGGTGATTGTCCCACAACCTGAGAGCTGCCATCTACACTGAAGACCTTGGATTTTGCTTCTTTCCTTTTTCTCTAGCTGCCTGAACCTGCTCAGCAATTTCTCACCAGCAGCTCTGCACTGCAGAGGCAGTGGAGCTTTTCAAAACCACCCAGACCACACAACACATAGCAATACAGCGAGCTACAGTGCAGGGGAGGCACAGACAGCTTTAGAGAGCAAGCAACATGCCAAGGACAGATAGTGGGTGCCAGGGCACAGGACAAAGCCTGTCTCAGTCTCACCAACACAAGGCACCCTCCATCCTCACTCACCTGCTCGTTCTTGTGCTGCGTCATGTGTGATTTGAGCTGGAAGTAAGTGTTGAATTTGTTGGGGCAGAACTGGCATTGGTAAGAGCTATCAATCAAGACAACCTGCTTGGCTTCCAGCTTGCCTGCCTCGCTCTCCTCCAACGGGGCCATGTCTTGGGGAGCTTGCACAGGGTTCCTTGAGGGCTCACTCAAACCTGAAGAACAGGGAGACAAAGTCGAAGGCTGCAATCAGGCAGCTCTGAAAGCTGCTCTGCAAGCCCTGTACTGCCAAGACATCCCAGGCCTGGCACTGGTTCCAGACTCTTCCTTTCTTTCAGATGAAACTTATTCCCCAATTTTCCTGTCTACAGAATATCAAGGGCTTTGATTTCTCTATCTTCCTCTCCTTGACCTGTTCCCTTTACCACACTGCTTCCAAAGAAATAAATGTGCCCCACAGAGAAGTCATCATGGCAGACCCCCTCCAAGGAACTCAAGCCAGATTCACTTCCCATCTTAGGCAGCAAGATGGGAAGGGGGACATGGGGGAACAAGATGGGAGGCAACACACACAGTCCAGCAGCAGCACTGAAATCTGCATACAGCAGATCTAGTGGGACCCTGGCCTAGACACAACATTCCCACACAGTTTTGTTCCCTCCCCTCTTACCTGAGACTGAGGAAACCCACATCACTGCCTGCAGCAAGCAGTTTTTCTCTGCCTCTAACATTTCCAGTTGGCCAGACCCACCCCAGGCATGACTTTAGCATCACAAAGAGGCCAGAGCACGGGACTATGTTAAATCACCATCTTGTCCAGACACTGGATCAGAGCTGCCAAGCATGGCTCACACGCTGCCAAAGCTGCAGCCCCAGAGAGTAAGGAAGGAGAAGATGCCTCCTGTTCCCATGTATGACCAGGCACAGAGATCAGGACGGCCGTCTCGCCAGTGTCTGAACACACTATTGCTATGGGTGTTCATGAGCTGCAACAGGACACACTGCACTTGTCTCATGTGTGCTGCTAAACCCCAAGGCGGTATGCAGACATGCCCCCTTGCACATACAACTCCTTTCTCTCTTCCTTCCCCATCAGGGACGAGAGGATGCAGCAGCCTGCAGACTCCTCACATCATTGCTTCCCCTCTAAGACGCGCCCTCCCCAAGCAGCAAACCTGTGTTCTCCTCATCCTCCGTCTGGTTGGGGTTCAAAGCCATGACCTGCACCGTAATGGAGTTGCGGGAGATGGTGCACCCCAGCCCTGGAGGCCACACTTTATGGGTCTGCATGTGCTTCTTCACGTTGGACTTCTGGGCGAAGGCTCGGCCGCACACAATGCACTGGAAGGGCTTCTCACCTGTGTGACTGAAGGCAGGAGGCACCGGCTCAGCGGCCCCCAGCACAGACCACAGCAGAAAGGCTGCTGCAGGACTGCACTGAGCACTCAGCACTCTCAGCCAGGGGACAAGAAGGGATCAAAGGAAGAAGAGGGGAGGAGAGAGAGCTCTACCACAATGCAGGACATCACTCTGAAGGCTTCCACACTGACCTCTGGGACCTCATTGCTCATCCCTGTCATGCCTCCCTCCCTCATTCACACATAGCTTTTAGCTTGCAATCCCCTGATCTCCCTGAATCTGTGTTCCCCTCTTTGCGGCCAAAATACTCTGCTTTTCTGCTGTGGGAGAAAAAGTTGGCTCTGGCACCTGGCATGGGAAAGGGATCAAAACCACCACTTACTCCTTCTCACCTGCCTCAAGTTCTGCAGTCTCTGCTGGGGCAGATACTGAACATTTTAACAGCTGCCTGGCAAAGGCCTCCATCTTACAAGAGCTCCCCACCTAGACACTGGGTTGGCCTATGGTTTGGTAACACCAGCCCCCAAGCAGCCCTTGCTTGCTAGGGTGGGAAAGGAGAACAAAGGCAGAGGGAAGCAGCAGAGGTGACACTGTTCCAGCAGTTGGGTGACAAGAGGTTTGCCTTTCAAGGCCATGTCTATGTCCCTAGTCCCACTCCTTAATCACCAAGAGGGTTACACCAACGATGCAGCTTTCACCCCACCTGCTAAGCTACTCACTGGGAGAATTATACTGGAGGGAGGAGGGTGAAGGATCACCTCCCGATGTGCTATGTATTCTGGGTGGCAAGACAAACACAAGGCCTATGGGACTGTGCAGTCTCCCTCGACAGCACTATGTCTGATCCACCCCAGCTGCTTGGCTGCATCCACACTGGTGACACTGTTACCTTCTGATGTGCTGCTGCAGGTCAAAGTTCTTGGTAAAGGCCTTGTCACAATAAGTGCATTTCAGCTTGGGGGACTTGAGTTTCCCTGGAAGCAGAAGAGTCAACACAGGAATGAGATCGTGCAGCTCAGCCCCATCCACCCCAGCTCTGCACCCAACACACATCTACCCCGGCAAAAGATTAAAACACTCATGAGGATGTGCCTGGCTGGAGCAGAGAGAAGTTTAGGCTACATTTAATGTAGCCTGAGCTACATCTAAAAGTAGAAGCTCTGCATAAGAAAGGGAGGCTCTGATGCTCATCTTTCCTGCAACCAGACATACGCCTCTCCTGCCTTGCCTGCGGACAGGCACGTTTTGCTTGCAGGCAGTACACACACCAAAATACGTAGCAGGGACTGGGCTGCTGAGACCTGCTGAGTGTTAAGGGTCAGGCCACATCCAGCCTCTGGGCTTGCAGCTGGGCATTCTTGCTCAACTTAACACGGACCAAACTCTATCACCTTATTTGCAGGATATCCCCTTTTTCAAGCATGATCCAACAAGCATCCAGCTGCAGTGTTTTAGCAGAAGTCTGCACCATGCAGTGGCACACTGACAGTCATTTCACGTGTGTCCAGAGATAATGGACAAGAGGCAAGTCTGCATCTCTGGCTGCTCTACATAGCCTTGGGTATGCTGTCCTGTTCCTCCTGGAGAGGAGAGTGCACAGCCAGTGCCACCCAGCAGAGTCTGGAGAGCCTGCGGTTCAACTGTGCGCTACAGGACAAGCCCAGGGGCCTGCGGGCTAGAGCAGGGCAGCAGCCATGAGGACACCTACCTTCAAGCAGCCCGCTCTCGGCTCTGGAGCGTCTACTTTTGGCAGCAGAGGCAGAATCAAAGCCAACCACGTTGCCTCCTCCTGCACTGGTCAAAGGTGTGGGAGCGCTGGTGCTCTTGGATTTGAATCCCTGCTTCCCAGGGCTGAAGACAGGAGGAGAGGGATATACAGGATTTTCCACACACTGGCTCGGTACCTGGAAGAATGCAATTATCAGTGGAAAAACAGATTTAATAGACAGTGTCATGCTGTGCCAAGCACAGCACCTATGACTCTACACCTCCAGCAACACTTGCCACAGGAGGGTATTAGTTCAGCCGTTTTCTGCCTCCTGCCAAACCAGATCCAACTTGTGTTTGGATCAACAGAAATGTTTGATCCAACAATGTGTCTCTACCTAAAACTAATGGCAGGTACTGCATGAAATGCTCTTGCTGAACACCACCAAGCACCCAGGATTTTTTCTATCAGAAACAGGAAAACAGAGAAACTCTGAAGGAGCTCTCTAGTCTCCCCCAACTAGGTCCTACACCTAGAACGGGTTCTCATCCTTCCAGAGAAGGTTACCAGACCTCCAGGCCCTTCTGCCAACCAAGAAGGACTGCAGAAGGGAAGGAGGCACAGGAAAACTCCAGTTCCATTTACACTGGCACTATCATTAAGAATGAATGTGGGGTGACACTTAGAGAAGAAAACAGAGACATCAGTCTGGAGGAGCGTGGCTTGAGCTCTTTTCATTACGCACTCTGATAAATTAACACAGAGCACTAAGTATCCAACACCATCATCCATTTCTGAACACCTGCACTTCCAGATCAGACGTCAACTACAAAGACAAGGCTGGCCAACTTCTATCGCACCCGTAGTTTCCAGTCCAGAGCCCTTTGACCTCTCCTGTACAGCAGCAGGCTGCACTACAGAGCCTGCTCTTGAATAGGGACACCTCTCAAGGTTACTCCTCCAGGTTGAGAGCTTCCTTACCTGCAACAGATCCTCTGTATGTGACCGACAGCATGCTGAAACTTTGCTAAGTTACATCTCTGACTGATTGTGCATACAATCCTTTCGACATAAACCACTGACTGAGTCTGAGATTGAGACTGGATCCAGCTGCACCCAGAGTCTTCTGAGGTGTTTGGAAGCAAGGGGTTCCACTCTGAACCTCGTGACTCATCGGGAGGGTCTGCTCGACACTTCCATCTCACCCTGTTCTCCATGCAGTAAATAACTGAGTGAATCTTGCCATTGACCCTTGTCAAATCACTGCCTTATTTACAACTGAACTTTGTTAAATCACTGTCTTACCTCAATAAAACACATTGCTTCTCTCTTGCAATTGCCTTCTCCTGTTCTCAGAACCCCCCTCCTCTTGATGACATCTTTCCGATCTGTACTTGCTCCCAGAGGAAATAATTTGTGTGTGTAAAATAACCTAACACATCTTCCCAGACTCTAATCCTGCTCAGCCTTACCTCTATGGGTGGATAGGGCTGCATCCCCAGTGACTGGATCTCCACCGTGCTGCTTGCTGCCATGGGAGCAGGCGCGCTGTACACTTCGACCACGCCACCACCCCCAGCACCGGGCTGCCCCGGAGCCCCGAGGCTTGGTGGGGGAGGCGGTGGCGGCTGCGGAGGGGGCGGCGGAGGAGGCGGGGGTGGCGGAGGGGGCTGGGAGAGATAGCCAGCCCCAGTGTGCATATTCAAGCTGCTCTGGAAACAGAACAAGGAGAAGCAGGCACACAAGGCATTAAAAATGCAGCACTGGTCTAGCAAGGCCAAAGTGGAAGTGCTGCACCCTCACACCCACGTTCCCCATAGGGTTTCAAATGGCACCAGCGGCATCAGTGACAACACCGCCAACACCCAACTGCCACGTTGGAGCAGGCTGTGCAGGCAAGCAGAAGGTTGGCTTGATCTGCTGGTAGGTATCGTCTCCAAGCACTGAAGTCCCACCGCTTTTATGCTTTTTTTTTTTTCTCCTAACCTTTCTGGTTATTAAGGACTTTTTCAGAGCTTGGAGAGAATATCCAGCCCTGAGGAGAGCATACACCAACCATCCCTTGATGAGATCCGTATGGCGAACTGATGAGGGCTCTAAAAAAGGGGAGAAAAAAGGTGGAAGATTATACTACAAATACCTGCGCATCCAGCAACAAGGACAGCAGGAGGGAGCAGACCCTGGAGTTATCCTGTCATTATCTATCAGGCCTCCCTGGACATGGCTGTCACACTGGGAAGGTGTCCAGGACTCAGCATCGAGGCATATTTCTCTAGTGAGGCAGCAGGACTCCCCCGCAGCCCCTTACCTGCACTGAGGGCTGCACCGCTGGCATCGGCTGGTCCAGGGAGGTGAAGGCAGACATGGCCGACATCAGCACCTCGTCGCTAACCAAGATGTTCCCCTGCACAAGGGTCTGGATCAAAGGAGACGGAGGAACCGTGATGTATGTAGAAATTTGCTGAAAGAAAAAAAAAGGTTGCACTGTTGATCATCAACAATAAAATCAGAATAACAACGACACTGAGCTTTTTACTGACCCTCTGCATCTCTGCTTCCACAGGGTCTAGCCAGTAGATAAGCTAAGGTAATTATGTACCACTTCTTATCAAGTCCTCTGCAGTTTCTAGCTGTAACAGTAAGCAAGCTCTGGAAATGTTCACCTCAGAAGGAGGTACAAAGTTTTCTGACTGCTTGAAGAAGTGGTCATTGGCTCAGATGGTTGGATATTAAACAAGCTTTGCAGAAGCAACTGGCTGCAGATAATTTGGGGCCTTTGCTGGATGCTTTCCCTGCTAGGAAAGGTGGGAAATTGGGGGATACTGCTCTGGTTGCAGATGGTGAACATCAGGCTCATATCTTAAGACCAGAAAAGGACTATAGGAGCAAAGGTTGGGTTGTCCTCTCTTGTTAGTAGAAACGACCAGTGTTTGCAAACCCAGACAGCACCATCCACCAGCACTAAGTTAACTCAGAAAAACAAAAATTGGTTTGAAGCATTCAGAAGCCACCATATTGCAGTCAGAGGACATGTCATGCATAAGGGAACTGCTGCACAAACTCACTCCTGAGAGTCTCTTGGGGAAGAGAATCTCCCAAGAACAACCCCATCATACACATGACCTCACACCACGTGGGGTTATCGGCAGGAGACTGGCAGAGGGATGCAGGGGAGAGGCTGCCACAATCACAGCCATCCTCTTCTGCTCATGAGCCAAACTGCGGATCAGGGAAGAGCAAGATCCACTCCGCCCTGAGTAATATACAGCATGGGCACTTGCCAGGCCGGCTGTGACACCAGTGCTCTTGGGTGGAAATGGAGTTTACCTGAGCAGAGACATGATAAGAAACCTCCTGGCCTAAGAAAAAAGCAGCTAGATACTCATGCTGAAGGATACCTTACAGCAGAGGACCAAGCAGATGTAACATGACATCAAAATCCAACACAACCACAGCTGAGCATCCTAGAAGGCCAATCATGAGGTATCACTGGATTTAAAAGCATAATGCAGAGGTTCTCCCACTCCTAAAACAGCAGGGACAGAGCCCCTGAACCCACTGACTTGTTGCAAGGTACCTGTCGACTGGCATTTGGAGCCTGCTGCAGCGAGGTGATGGACGGGGTGTACCCACTGTTGGTGGCCAGGGAGACGGTGGAGAGGGAAGGGGTATTTCCCTGGCACTGCTCTCTCTTGTGGGTCATGAACGCAGGCAATGAGTTGAATTGCTTCTTACACTTCCCACACAGAAAGACATCTTCATCATCTGCAATTAGAGAACCAGATCACCATTCCAGCCTCCTTTCTTCAGCCAGTGTTCCATTAACTGCCAACCAGAAGGAGCAGGACAGCAGGCACCTTCTGGATCTCTAGGAGGTCATCATCAGGACAGAATCAGCTGCAAGAGCAGAACTGTCCCTCCTCCCCACTCCCCAGCTTGCCTTGAAACCAAGTGATGGAATCACACTGGTCTCTGCCTTGCACCCATATACAAAACTCACAATGTCACGGTGACAAGCTGAATCCCACTGCCTGTCCTCTCATCTCAAAGATGTGAATATCCAGCCCAGCTCTGCTCCTTCACCACTTCCTGCTTTTAGTCAAGTTGCTTCTTTCAAAGCATCATGACTATCCTTGGCTAATGCAGGTTTTACTGCTTAAGTCGCACAGACGAAGAGGAATAATTTGCATCATAGTACAGAGTCAGTGGCAAAATCAGGGCACAGTTTGCACCTCAAACCTCCCCTGCAGAAAGATTGCAGGTCTTCGGTGCCTCTGCTTGATATTAGTGGCAGAAAGAACACAACTCAGGTACCATGTTCTAGATTAAATCTGCAGCACTATCAACACAAAGAGGCACATACCACTTTTCATTAGAGACAGCTGGATTCAAGTCTCTTGGGTAAAAAGTACCCCATGGCTCGCAGGAGCGTGACTACTGTCTGATTCCCAGCACAGGCTCAGGCAGGACAGTGCAGGGGAGCACAGACCTCTCCAAAAGCACAGCTCAGAACACAGTCACCACAAGAAGTCTTCTCAATAATAGGCTGAACTGGGAATTCACTGTCCAAATCATTCTCACAGACAAGCTAGTCTCTTCCACACAAGGGGAAAAAGAGCAGAAAGAAAACACACTCTCACAAGCAAAGGCTCGAAGTATCAACCCCCCGCATAGGCTCTTGGATCTTCTGCCAGCAAAACTGCCAACCCATAGCTTGCAACACTTGTAGTTGCAATCTGCAATGGGTGGGAGACCCAGAGGCAATTCTGCACCTGCCCAACAAGTCCTAGTCCAGCACTGGCTGGTCCACATTTACCAGTGCTGGGGGAGGCAGCTCCAAAAACATCCTGAAGGCCAAAACAGGAGCTGTCATGTGCATGTAAGCCACTATTTCCCATATTCATTCACACAGATTCACTCAGTGACTGGACAAGCAGTACATCCCCAGAGGATAAGGGACTTCTCATTATAGTAAAAAATATAAACAGTAGCAAGCACTAGCAAAATACAAGCAATAACAAACACTTTCAGCAGTGAGTATACTGCTCCCTTTTTTCACATCGTAAACATGTGGAAGTGCCCTGTCCAGCATCTTGCCAAGACAAATTCCAAAAGCATCGTTCTGCACAGACCCATTCCTCCTGCTCCACCGAGCCCAGCTGATGGGTCACAATGCTCACAGCATTTTCCCATGTGCACACTTTGCATCACCGACCACTGCGGAGAGCACGCTGGAAGAGACCGCTGCCCCCTCCTCTTTCTCTCGGCGCTGGAGACTCACCCATGGACTGGATGGTGGTGGATGAGCTGACATTTTGAGCAGATGGATCGGTCGCCCCTCCTTGACCATCTAGTAAGGACTGCACAGCCAGCACCGTCTGATTATCCATGCCTGCAAGGGACACACAAGTGGGGAGGGTAAAGGGAGCGAAGATCAAATGCAGAGTGAACTTGCTCGCAGGATCTGCAGAAAATGAGCTGAGAAATGGCTGGTTGGGACATCACGGTCCAGTCAGGGTTACGGCCTGGATGTACCTCCCTTGGGAGGCAGTGTGTGACAAAACCCTTGGCGGGCAGCAGCTTTGTGTCAGCCCACCAGGAAGCTCTGCTCTGAGTAGGAGCACCTGAGACGCCTCCCTGTTTTCAGGAACACGGCTCTTGGTCCCGGCCATCGGGAGAACGTGGATACTGCATTTGCAAGTTGCAAGCGTGGGCTCCTGGCAAGGGCGTTGGGGCACTCGCTGGCCCCTCCACCTGCCATGCAGGACCTGCAGGAGAGGCAGACGGATCCCTCTCCCCCGGCCAGGCTCCCTGCAGGCGCCTCTGCCACGAGCTGCCAGTCGCCCGCTCTCATTTCCTTCTCCCTCAGGACTACACAAGAGCACACGCACCCGACATTTGTTGTCAGAGTTGGCCCGCATGCTTTGGCACAAATATTTTTCCCTACAGCTAAAATGTTCTAAAATATTCCAGATAAATAGAGAAGACAGTGGCTGCTCGTGCAGGGAGCCCACCTGGCCAGCGGCACACAGCCCCATGGGTCAGCCCAAAGCCATTTTTCTCTTGCTTTGGAAATCAGAGGCAGAGAAATGCAGAGCAACACAATTGTGAAATAAAAAATAAAAAAGGTAAAAGGTGTGATGTACATGTATCACTCCTCTCTAGCAACACATTAAAGATCTTTGCAGAATGAGACTGCCCATCATTACCAAGGCAAATCCTAGAAATAGATGCCATGAAACAGAGAGCACATGGAAGTCTAACAGTTTGCAAACAGCATAGGTGAGCAGAGATCCTGATGAGAAACCTGTGAAGAAGCAGCACTGTGAAGGACCGTAAAACATCAGGACAGGTTAGAGTAGAGAGAAGTGGAGGGGCAGAAGCAGCAGCTCCTTCTTTCCGTGTGGGTTCCTCTGCATTTTGGGTACAAAAGGCAGCCTGAAAAATGCCACAGTTTATAGAAAGCTCAGTGCCCACAAGATGCAAGTCTGACTAGACCGTAGGCAGCTTCATGAGTTAACTGCATAGCTGCGCATTTAATACAGAGGGAAATCAAAAAGTTTGGGGCTTAGCAACCAGTGAGTTAAAGCAAGCACAGTTACTCGGCGCCAGTCAAGGCCGTGCACAGGCTCAAGCAGAATGCTTCGGAGCGGTCTGCATTGGCTTGAGCCTGGTGGTGTCTGTACAATGCTCTGCAAAGTCACAAAACCTAAAAAAAGCCCACTCTGCTCACCTTACTGTACGACTTCCCCAAGACCCAATGAACACACAACAGGTCTCAAGAAAACTAGTCTAAAATGTGAAACTGCTGGTTGTTGCTATTTTGTTGACTTTTCATGTTTCTCTCAGCTTGGACAGTGAAATGGGTCGGCTCCGTTTCACCTGTGTTTGGGTTTCCCCCCTGCTCCCAGTCTTAGGAGGTACCTAGGGCTCTTTCACCCTAAGCTTTTGGTTGCTGTCATGAGCACTGGGTGTCCAGTGAGGGGTGGGAGATGTTCCTGTCCCCAGCACGGACTGAGGACGTGGTGACGTCCGCAGCATTGCGGGTAGAGGCCAAGTCTCCACCACACTGAAACTGAAGCAAATAAGGAAAAGAAAATTTAAAAATTAAATCAGCCATGAAAAGCCACCACTTTTTGTGGACTTAAAAAAGTATTGTTTTTCTTTCTTTAATTTGCCAAAATGTGGCACTCTCTGGAACCTTATGAGAAACACACACGCCAAGAAGCCCGTTGTGAGGAACTGAGGCAGCTGGTTGTGCACAAAGCACTCCCAGCTCTCCAAGTGCAGCAGCTCCTCGCTCGCTCCGGCTGCCCCGAGCCCGGGGTGCTCATGGGGCGCAGAGCGGGCGCAGGGACGTCCCCACAGGAGCTGTTGGACAGCACGGTGAAACACGGCTGCAGAGCAGGGACCGATGACGACACATCCCCGTGTCTCACCCCAGGCTCTTGCATCCCCAGGGCCACCCGCATGCAAGGTTCCTATGTCCCCAGCATCACCCCTTGTCCCCAGCATCACCCCTCGTTCCTGCATCCCCAGTGTCACCCGCACCCCACGGGCCCACGTTCCCCCACCACCTCATGCCCAATGTCCCCAAGGGTAACTCCACACTCCCGAGTCCCCCAGGGCCACCTGCACCGCGGGGTCCCGCATGCCTCAGTGTCCTCCCATATCCCCGCACCCGCGCCGCCATCCTCGCCCCCCCAGGATCCCCGGCAGCGGGCGGGGAGCACCCGAGGTGCCCGGAGCGGCACCGAACACTGCGCCCACGCAGGGGACCTGGAGGCACCGAGGGGATAAGGGGACCCTGCGGCGCCGGCGCTGCCGCGGGGCCGTTCCCGCCCCCGGCACCGCCCGCCCGGGACCGCTGCGCCGCGGCGGGGAGAAGGGGACGGGGCCCCGCCCCGCCGCGCGGGGGCCCCGCCGGGCCGGCCGGGGCCGCTCCCGGAGCGGCTGCCGGGCAGGGGGCAGCGCGCGGGTGTCTCGGCAGCGCCGTTACCTTCGAGCGCCTCGAAGATCGCCTGCGCCATTTTGGAGTCGCGGCGGCGGAACGGGCATTGTGGGAAGCGGCGCCCGCGCCGCCAGGGGGCGCCCACGGCCGGCACGGCGCCGGGGGCGGGGGAACGGGAGGCGCGGCCGGAGCGCGGGGCGCGGCCGGGGCTTTACGCGGGCAGCGGCTCCGCCGCCGCGCCCGGCGCCGCCTGGGCCCGCGGCTCCCGCACGGGGCCGCGGCGGGGCGCCCTGGCCGCGCGTCCCGGCGCCGCCGCTACCCCCACCCGGCCGTGTCAGGTCAGGTCACGTCAGGTCAGATCCGATCCGATCTGGTCAGGCCTGGCCCGGTCCGGTCCGACCCGGTCCAGTCCAGTTTAGTTCAGTTCAGTTCAGTCCACTCGGCGCGAGGGGCCTGGTGGCGGCCCTCCCGCCGCCCGCTCGGAGCCCCCCAGCTTGGAACGCCCCCATTGGCTCCGGGGGAGACTGGCCGCGCTGTGGGCCCGCCGCCATTGGCTAAGAGGCTTGATGGACAGCTGAGGCAGCCAATGGCGCTCCGCGGAGCCGCGTGTGCCGGCGCGTCTGGCCGCACGGGCGTGGCGTGTCGCTGGGCCGCGGCGCCCGCGCTAAGGGCGTCCCCGGCGGTGCCGCCATGGCGGACGGCGCGGTGCGGTGGGCGCTGCTGGACGCCGTGAACACCCTCCTGCGGCAGCGCCGCTACCGCGCCGCGCTCGCCGTGCTCAAGGGTTTCCGCAACGGCGCCGTGTGAGTGCGCGAGGGGCGCGTGTCCGCGGCGGGGAGACCCCTCGCGCCGCGGCGGCCTCGCGCTGAGGCCTCTTTCCCGCAGCCCCCGGCGCCGTAGCAGGGGGTGGAGGGGCTGTTTCCTTTTACTTCCTTGTGCGCGACCCCCTCGGGGGCCTCTGGGGCCGTGTTTCCTTGGGACGGGTCGTGTCTGAAGCCTCCAGTCCATCTTCCCATGAGACCTGCTGCTGCTTTAGGGGTGACTGAAAAGGGCTGTGAAGTTGCTTAAGTAGTGTCTTTGCGATGTCAGTAGGGCAGAAATGGGGTAGTTTGTTGATGTGACAGGAAAATATTAAAATATTGGATTATTTTTGCAGATATGGAGCAAAAATTCGAGCGCCACATGCCCTGGTCATGACTTTTCTGTTCAGGGAAGGAAGGTATGGATCCTAGCTCTTACTTTCATGTTACTGTTAAGAACATCTTTCATTTTGTAAAGATTGCTTGTCTCCAACAAGCCCAGGTTTAAAAGGCAGGAAGACGTGTGTGCCATGCTCACATCCCGTTGCTTTGGTAACGAAGCACGTTGTCTCATAAATGCAGTTATGCGCACTGTAGAGATCGTCCTTTGGTGAGAGGAGAGAATTATCAGTCTAAATGGACAGGGGGCACGGAAGCTGTCATGTCCAGGTTGGGTGACTGCAGTGGTACTGACTTTTTGCTCTCCTAATTGCCTGTTTCTTTTTTTTTAGTTTAAGAGAGAAACTGAAATCAATTGCCCAGGCCACATACACTCACTCCCGGAACTTGGCTTACTTCGTGTTCACCTACAAGGGGCTAATGGCGTTGCAGTCCCGACTACTGGGGAAAAAAATTCCACTTCACACTTTCTTTGCAGCCTTCATTGGAGGTTGGCTAGTGTTTGGTGAGAACAATGCCATCAATAGCCAGGTAAATATTTTCACTGAAAACTTGTTTTAAAAAAGAAGGAAAAAAAAAAAAAGGAAGACAGTTATGGGCCAGTCAGTATAGCTTGGCGCATACCTGGTGGTTCCTCTACATGGCATCTTTCTGGTTCCTCTGTGCATGTGTACAAGAGTTAGTGCTGCTTGGTCTACACTCAGGTCTTGTGCACTTCTGTTAAGGGCTGCCTGCAAGTGCCTTTGAGAGCTAAAAGCCCTGGTTTCCCTACAGAGTTGCACTTATTTAACTAGGAGTAAAAATATCCAATCCAAATCTATTATGTTACTTCACCTCTCTGGGTTAGCAGACTTTGGATCTGGGGCTCTCCACTTGAGAGCCAAAACCCAGAGACTTTGTGGGTGTAGAACTGGATGAGATACTGAGCTCTGCTTGAGTACTGTCAAAGCCTTGACCAAAACTTAAAGCTCTGTCTGTGGTGCTGGAAGTTTAAATTGGCTGAACTGATAAAAACTGCTTGGGGAAAGTTTATTGTAAAGCTGGCTGATAACAGCTTTAGTTTGGGTTGGTAAAACAGATTTAAAAAAAAAAAATGTATTAATGTGTGAAATCCCCTGCAAGAGCTGACTCCTAGTATGGTTTTAAGACATGCCCAGGCCACCGAGTCTGTCCCTCCTTGGCAGGCCAACAGGGCTCCTGTGGTGATCACATCAAAAGCAGTGTCTAAGGTAGTGTTAACCAAGCAAAGATAAAATTTGTGCAACTGATTTGCAACTGCAAGACTATATTGCATCAGGTGCAGTTTGTTGCTCACTAAATTAGAGCCCTGGAAGGGAAACAGGACTTTAAGAATATAGGGAAGACACAAACACCTCCTATTTTACAAATTGCTTGTTATGTCAACCTACAGTGTTTACCCAACTGTTGTTAAGTTGGATAAATTTGTTTTCACCTCTCTTTCTGACTTAGCATTTCTAAATCACTTAATTTATGCAATTTACTGGCTGTGTTACTTGCTTAATGCTCTGTGTTTTCTCTTCATGCAGATTATTATGTACCTGCTGTCTCGCATCCTGTTTGGCTTGTCTCGGTTGGCAGTGGAAAAGGGCTATGTCCCGCAGCCCAAGCAGGATCCCTTCCCACTTGTCGCTGCTCTGTTATGGGGGACAGTTCTTTGGCTCTTCGAATATCACCGGCACACTCTGCAGCCTTCTCTGCAGTCCTCCATGACTTACCTGTATGACGATAGTAATGTATGGCACGACATTTCTGACTTTCTCATTTATAACAAAAGGAGTACGAACAAGTAGCTGGTTCATTGTGAAGCGCCTTTGAATGGGGTAGTACATTCCAAAAACTAAGGAAAAGTGTTATTCTAATGTTCTGTACTGATGAACTTTGAAATTAACCTCTATCAAGCAGAGTTGCTTCTTGAGTCTTTGCCAAATTGTTCTGATTACTCCAGCCTTCTGTTGGCTCTGTTTAGAGCAAGTAAACCTCCCACAAAAACTTGCTGCAGTGCCTCAGTGGGAGAAAATTCTTTAGGAAACTTCAGTTAAAGTATGGATTTTTTTTTCTTTTTTTGACCCTATTTTTTACTTACAGCTACATTAAAAAAAAAAAAACTAAATATAAAACAAAAACCTGTGACAACAAGTGGGTGAAAATATTTCTGTAATCACTTAAAAATGTTTTAGGAATTTTCTTAATGCTTGAAAGTTGGAAGTGTTTTCTGTGCCACTGTGCCCACTGAAATGGAAACATGGGATCAGGAGGCCTGCTTAGTTCTGAAAGCAAGGGCATAATTTCATTATTTCTGTGAGATACCAGAGATCTAACCTAAATGACTACAAGTACAAATGCGTGCTCCTTAAGAGAGCTCCTGCAGGTTTCCCTCAGGGAGACAAGATGTTTGAGTGTAAAACTACTAAGATACTGTGGTACAAGTTTGGTAAATCAGACTTGGAAGGACTGTTTTTTGCTCAGTTTCTCATGCACTTAGACTATATGTGTCCCTCTACAAAGTCCACTAATTTATATCCTCTAATTTATAAAATTTACTATTTTTAAATGCTGCTTGAATGAAATGCTGAAAATAAATGGATAAGCAATTTAAACTCCTTAGAAAACAGACTGAAATGCATTGTATGCTCTCAGATATCAGACTGGGTGCTTTATTTGTAGGAAAGGTCTACAGTTTTAATTAGCACTTTTATTTTGGTGGAAGATGAGCATGAAGTTTTGTCTTGAGTCCAGCATCTTCCCCCCAGAGCAGTGGTACTTGTTACCTGCAGTCAGACTTAAATGTAGCTGTAGCTTGTCCAGACTTGATGCAGGGCCAAGTTGAGGCCATGGATGCACATACCAATAAGCATCCTTAAACATACACTTTTGAGTCCCATTAACAGTGCAACATAAACTGGATTTAAACAGAAGATTGGCTAGGTAGCTGTGAAAGAGATTTTCTGTTTTATCAGAAAAGCAGTCTTTTAATAATAAAGAAATCAAACTGTTAGTTGTATTAAGTACTTGCAGTGATATATGACACTATACAATTAATGATGCACATTAAAATAATTCCTGACACACTGTTTTTACGTGGTGATATTACAGGAGATTCATTAAGTGCTTGTGCTAATTGTTTCCCCTTTGTCTCAGGATTATTTTCCTTCCTTTCTGTAGGCCTTTAGTTGTTTAAACTAAGTTACCTCTCTCCATACCATCTGCTTTTCCATCCTGACCTGACCATGCCATTTTATTATGCTGCTGATTGTATTCTTTGAGATCCTTTTGCATCCTTTTATGCTCCAGGCTCCAGCCATTTGTCCTACTTAATGGTAGGACTAAAATAGTACATCTGTTATTTAAATTGTGGCAGCTTTTGAGGAGAAATTATTTTCAATTTCTTCTTAAGTATTTTTTGTTATTGCTGTTTTCCTGGGCTCTTTTGTCACTATTATACATTTTTGAGTGCTGTTTTGCTCTTCATTTTTTTCCCTCTGTATCAGCAAGATGGAGAGTGAATTTTTCCACTTCCAATAATCTACCTGTTGTTGTGATGTTCAGGATAAAATCCCATCCTGAGTGGTTTGGGCTGAGCAGGAATAGAGACATCTACATCTCTAATTGAGTCTAACAGTGGGAGAGAACTGCATCCCTTGTGAGAGCAGTTTGGAAGCTTCTTTGTGCTCATATCCATAGATACGATATTGCCCAAAATACAAGATATGGCTTTGACCTGATAACTTTCTGTGGTACCTTTAACTTATCTTTGATTTTTACCTTGAAGTGTGTACTGGATATTAAACTAGAGATCAGTATTTTGTCTTATAGCTTTTCAGGATCTCAGCTGAAGCTTGTAATGGTTTTTGTGTCTTTGCAGAACATATCTGCATCAAACTAAATCTTTAAAGATTTAAATATAGAAAAAAATATTCAAGATGCAAGTAAGTTCCGATTTTTTTAAAAAACATCATGTGTTTGTTTGCACCACTGGTGGATATCTGAAACAATGTGTTTTTGGCAGAAGAATGCTGCATTTAATTTGAAAAACATGCAGGCTTTTGAAAAAAAAAGTTAAAAATTGTTAATATTGCTGAAGTCCTAGAAGCTTTGATGGAAGTTCAGAAAATCCAAACTCTGACGGGTGTGGCTTAGCTTGATTTTTTTTTCCTAAGATTATCAAACTTAAACTCTTGACCACATACAATTATTACAACAAACCATGGGGACTATGTGATCTGTGTGTCTATCAGAAATTTCTAACCTCTTGAAGTTGCCCTTGGCATTCCTTTCTTGGAGAAACGCTGTCATTCTCTTGAAACAGAAAATTGGTTCAAGTTTTAGTAATGACATAGACCTTGCCACCACGAAGCGCTTCTCTCGCTCTGGGAAGCGCTGGTGACCTGTCCCATCCCTTTTATGCTGCCACAGTATCTGTGGGCCTCTCTAGAGCATAAAAAGAAGCCAGTGAGCAGGTTCTAGTATCAACTGGCAGCAGTGCCCATCAGTCTCCCTCAGTTCTTCTTTCTCTTCAGAATCTGTTGCCAACCTCAACTTTCAAAACAGGTTGTCTCTGAGTCTCGAACCATCTGTACCTCTGATCCAGGACCCAGCTGCTGCGCCTGGAAAACAAACGGGCGCTCCTCACGGGAGCGGGTTCTCCATGGCTGGAGCCATTCCCTGTGCCTTTGCGGACAGTTTGTTTTCCCGCTGTGTGCGGGCAGGACGTTAAGCTGCAAGTCACTTCTTTCCCCAGGGAAGTAATTGGTGCTTTTCTTTAACGGCATTAGGACACATTGCTGTTTCTATGACCAGATAGCTGGGGATGAACCTCTTATGCTGCTGATGTGTCCAAACAAAGCCCCCGTGTAGTAAGGAAGTGAACTAGAAGTAATTTGTCTGAGTCAGACTTTCGGATACATAAGTTACACTCCTTACCCTCCCCCAAGGCATTGTGTGAGGAATTGAGTCCCCCATTTGTGTTCCTGTTTTATTAGCATTAAAACGAAAAGAAATGAAGAGACAGCTGGGAAACCGCCTGCAAATCGTCCAAATGCTGAAGAATCACAAAAGAGCGGCACTTTCCCCCTGCCTTAACTCTGATCGGTTTTGATTTTTAAGATGAACATGTTTTGTTTACATCGGTTTTGCCCTGTCTTGCTATTACTTTCCAGGCACCTGGCTCTGTGAGATTTTGAATGCCTCTGAAGTAATTCAGTGCATAGCCCACTTTGTGGAGGAGGGAAGAAGAAAAAAAAAAAAAAAAAAAAAAAAAAGGATTTCTGGATAAAACTGGAGTGTTCATTTTGCAATGAATTTCCTCCTTCAGACTTCATCTCTTTTACAGAGGCAGTTATAGAGTGTAATAGTCAAACTTATCAAAAACCTTAAGCAATGCTTGAAGAGCAGCGCAGCTATCCTGAGCTATTAATCATTTATTTAATGAGGGAATAAGGCAAGCTTGGGGTCATTTACTTGGTCAATGCTGTAGCAAGTGTTTGCAGGTGTTGCAGCAGTACCTTGCTCTGCCCTCGCGCTGCCCAAGCGGGGGCAGCACCTGCCTCTGCTCAGGGCTAGATCCTCTGCCATGGTTAGATCAGGCCGGAGAGGCTTGAAGACGGATTGTGCAAGTGCTCCTTCCCTGGTAGAAAGGTCAAGCTCCGCTTCAAACTGAGTGGGGTGAGAAACAAGAGAATGGTCTGTGGCTACTGAAGGAACTCTGAGGGCGAGGACCTTCCCCTTGTGCTGGGCCAAGGCTCAGCAGCCAGCCCAGAGCCTCGTAGGTGGCTGCTGCCAATGCCCTAACCAGATGCTCTCAGGTAGAAGAAACTGGTGTGATTCAAACTCATTTTCACCACGTCAGCACAAATATAACCTTTGGTTAGTATCTCCAGCCATGCACTGTTACTTATTTGGCAGGTTCTGTCTGTCTTCCTGGATCGTGCCAGCTTGAACAAAATGCTCTGTTTTCTAATGCTGTTTTTGAAATACAGTAGATAAGGGTGGGGGGAAGGCATAATGCTATGCAGCATAATGTCTGTGTGCCACAGTTAATATTTAGGGGTGCTAATCTTGAGTTTTCAACTTGTATGTTCACACCAGATTGCTGGGGGAGGTAATGTTTTCTGCACTCTGAAGAATTTTCATCTGTCGTGTTTCCTTCTGCGACTAATAATGTGGAGGGAGAAAAACAAGTTAAATGCTCTGTAACCCATGTATCGTTACCTCTGCTTTTGGTCTTAGTGCCTGTACTTTTTGTTTGTAATTACTGTGTAATGCAGGTTCTGATCTTGCTGACAGCATAGCATAAGGGAAGAACATAAATTCAGGTAACTCTGATTAGCGTAGCTGCAAATGATGGTAGGAGCATCTTGATTTGGGGCTTTAAAAATTTGGTGGGTGGGAATGCAGAAGAGTGGGCAGCTTGTTGCTGAATAGCTCTATCCTCTGTGAATCAACCTCTTCTGTAATCAGCACAGTACATCAACCCAGTGCAGGTTTCCTGCCAACTTTATTTAGAGATACTTTCTATATAATCAGTCTTTAGATAATATTGTTCTTTCTATAATAAAAAGCTATTTTTGTCCTATTTCTTTTAGTGTTATCATTAAGTTAAAATGTTTAAGCCAATGTTTAATTATTGCATGTTATTAACACTGTATGTAGATAACTAACACACAAATTGTATATATTCGGCATCAGCTGTGTTCTCATGTTACCAGCTGGACAGCAGCCCGTGCAGGTTTGACCACCCTGTCACATTTAGCTGCCTGATCTAACATTGCTTGGCTGGGATAAGGATCTGAGCTGCGGAGGCAGAGGTGCCAGCTGTTTGGATTGTTCGGTGTTGCCACATCTTTGGACCAAGTGAGTCAAATTGGGGCTAGGCTGGCTGATTCGTAACACATACAAACCAGACACATGCAGTGTACACAGGAAAAAACAGGTTTATAGGAAGAAAAATGAATGGTTCCCACCCTGAATTAGCTAGAATAGCTAATCTGGTCTCTTGATATTCCTTGGGTGACTTGGCTACAGGGCAAAGTATTCTGTGGTATCCATGTAGTCTGGCAGGCTGCGGAGAGTTGGGACTTTTACGGAGGAGATTAACCCTGCAGGCAGAGAGCTGGAGGAGTCCTGCTGTTGGTGACTGTCCTGCCAGTATGTGGAGTCTCAGCTTCAGTGCCCTGCACTGGCCATTGCCCAAATACTTGTTTTTAGGGCAGAGAGCTTGTGGCAGTGTAGGGTAGAAGATGCTGAACACCAGCCTCTTGTCCTTCCCATTAGCTAGGCAAAATTAGGACACACAAATTATATTGATGTCTCTTCCAAGTTGAGCTATGAAGAAACCTGCTGTTGAGTTAGCGGCTGCGGCAATGGAGATAAAGCAGTCCCAGCATGCAGACTGCCTGGTGGCATTCTGTCAGCAGAACGGGAGGTCCAGGTCTGGGGCAGAAGGTACCTCCTGAGATAGGAGTGCTAGGAAGCTTTGACACAAGACCTCCTGCTTCTTAGCTGCTGTAAGGCTGGTGGGTCTAGCCTGGTCCACAGAAGGGCAAGCTAACACCTCCAAACTACAGTCGTATCTTGAGACGCCTTTCTACCCTCCCATACCCCTCAAGCCTTTCTTCCCCTCCAGATGAAGCTGTAAGTGAGCTTTTTTTTTTTTTTTTTCCTCTCTTTTCCCGTGCTGTGACATTGTGCTCATTGTGCTGCCGTTGGGATTAAAGGTGCCTCAGTGTCAGGGGGAACCTTTTGGGTGGTGAACTTGAAAGGAGGTGAAGTTAGAGTCCCGCTTTGGGTTTAGGTAAAATTCAGAAGCATGGTCTGTGGTGTGGAATGTTCTGGTGTGTTGGCTCCTTGTCCTGAACGCAGGACCAAGCTGCAGCTGATGAGCGCTAAATGTGTTTCCAAGACATCTCCATGCTAATGGAGGTCTTTCTCCACGCTAAATCAGAAATGAAGCTTCTTTATCTTTCCCTTTCTTCTAGTTATAAATGCAACACGAGCACAAGTGCTTTAGGGACAGATTCAGCAAGGCCAGTTTAAACAGGGTGATTAAAGGTTCATCTGAAACGTTGGACTGAGAATGAAACTTTCTTTTATTCTTGTTCAGTGTTTGGATTTGATGCATACCCCAGGCCATGGGCTCTCCAGCTCTGTTTCTGCAGGTCGAAGGGGATCAAGCAGCCCTTCCAGCCTCTGCATCCCTCAACCCTTTGGTTCAGAGCTTTGAGGGGTGCAGGAGGAAAAGGACCTCATGACTGTGAAGTTACCCAGATACAGTGGTAGAAACCTTCCCAAGGTTTTTCAGGAAGATCCCCTTGCATTCCAGCTGATCCTCAAAGGTTAGAGGGACTGGGGGCAGTCAGACTCATCCCTTGATAGAGATACCATAAGTATTTGGTATCCCTAGGCCCCACTCTGGCAGTACTGGATTCACAAACAGTCTGTCAACTGTAGGTCCAATCGCCTTCAAAACAGCGAATTGAGTTCACAAATAGCACGATTTATTCAAATGCAACATTTAGAGAACGGGTTTCGGCTGTCAGTACAGGAAATTCTCTATGACAGTGTGGGGTTCTTAGCTAGCTCTAATGTACAAATGCACAACTGTCACTCACGCAGAAGATGGGAGAGGGATCTCAACCTCAAGAAGCCTCTTCAGGCAGTGTCCTGACCTGAGGGGAGGAAAGGGGTTCAGCCCATGAGCTGATCCAGCAGTTACGATGCATGGTACAACCAGGCTGCCACCTCTGCAGGGAGCATGACAGCGTTTGGCTACGGGGCCTTCACTCTGCTCCACCCTCCATTCACTCGTCAGCTGCACAGCACCATCGGATTACCAGCTCTGCAGGGAAACTAACAAAGTTTGGCCATGGTGTCTCCATTCTGCTCCACTGTTCGTTTACTCTTAGTAGTGTGTGCTAGGAGGGCAGATTCCGTTGCCGAGGGAGTCATGGAGAAGTAGATTCTCCACGTACCAACCACCCTGAAAGTGGCCACTGTCTCTCACCTCAAGCAAGCCTCTGTAATGTCAGAACTTCTGTTAGGCCCTAGTTTTTCTCTAATTTCCCCTTTCTCGAGCAATTCTCTCACAAGGACATCTATGGGATAAAGGTGTCTGGTTGGGACTGCTGGGAACAGATGTGTGGGAACAAGATGCGGTGTCCTGCCAGGCCACCAGCCGTGGCAGACACGCACGTCCGCAGGGAGGGTATTCGTAGATGGGATTCGTATTTGCTCTCTTAGGGATGCAAGAAAACTCTCTTTCCTCCATTCCTGCACGTGCATTTGCTGTGGATCCACCTTTGCTTTAATTTCCCTTTGCCATTGGTGCTTTGGGTAGGGACAGGAGTCCTGACAACTTGCGCATCCTTCCCTGCAGCAGCCCCAGCTAACTGGATGCTGGCCAGTCCCCGGGGAGGCTGAGGCACAACAGCCTGCCTGTTCCCGAGGTTAAGTGGCTTTGCTCACCCCTGAATAAGCTGCCGCATGAATGGAAAACACAACTTCGCCGTGGCCCTCGCTGTCCCCATGGTTCCTGCCGCTTGGCGCTGCTGGCGTGGCAGTTTTTGTGAGCAGAGCGGGAGCAGCTGGTGCAGCAGCTGCAGCCCAAACGGTGCCGGCGGCGCCTGGCCCAGCCTCCCTGGGGAGAGTAAGAGTCCCTCACTCCAGCCCGGCATTTCTGCTTTTAGTTTTTCCCTAGATGAAGGGAGCATTAACTGTGCACAATCACTGCGCCTAACTGTTGCCTATGCTTCACGATCAGGATAATCCTCCAGCCCGGAGCTTCTGCGGAGGCATCGTCCCATCCCCGCAGTGCTGGCACAATCAGGAAGGCCCTGCCTGGGCACTGAGTTGTGTCTATGTGTATTTTTCCCCCCTTTCTAATTTTGCCTGTTCATTCGGCCGAGGCGTTATCAGCTCCCCACACGCGGGTGCTGGGGGCCCAGCTGCCAAGGTCACGTGGCGGGGGTGCCTTATCGGTGCCCCCGCTGCATACGGCGATGTTCCCGGCTGCCCGTCTCCTCCAAGCACTGGCTCCGACACAGGCACCTGCTGTTCCCTTTCCAAGGCAAGAAGCGTTTCTTTCCTGATGGAGAGAACAAACCCTGTCCTGGCTCAGCTGCCTCCTGAGATCCGCAGGGAGCTACTGGGGAAAGCAGAAAATATTGGGGTGGTGGCTCTGCCTCAGACAGCCCCAGCGCTGTGGCTGCTGCCAGCCCTTTGAGGGGGAGCCCTGCATACCCTCACCCTGGAAGGCTCCTGCAAGGAGCAATTCCCAGCTGAGGAAGATGTCGAGATCCACAGCTGTTTGGGGTTTAGAAGCACAAAATGCCATGAATCACACAGGAAACGGACAGAGCAGATGGATGGTTTCAATATCCTGCTCTTTCTATGCAAGCTGGGCCCCTAAGAGCAGTAGCTTTGGAGTCCAAAGCCACAGCACAAGCAGCAAGGGAGAACATAGGTGTCCACTCAGGAACCTTCTACCCATTTTCTCCCATCAGCTCTCCAGGCCCAGGACACAGTGGGTATTTTGACCATGAAGAACCATGTGCTCACATGGTGCTGCAGGCTGGGCCAGACAAGGGCCCTGAGCTGCTGGCAGCACCGCAGCTCCTTCCTGCTTTCCTTAGCACGGGAGGGAGATGCGTTTTTGGTGACTGCTTGCAACAAGTTTCAGTGAGAAGATTGTCAAAATGAGGACAGGTAGTAAAAGGTTATCATGGAGGAAGGGCCTGGTGGCAGACGGAGCATGGGGACTGCAAGGCAATGGCAGTACACTCGGACACTGCCTTTCCCAGGCAGCCCCAACTCAGCTCTCTCCATCCTGTTCCTGCCACCCAACCTACTGATGACATTGCGGGGACCTGGTTGCTGTGGGGACCTGGTTGCCCAAGAGTCCCTCTCCGTCCCTGCACCTATGGGGCCGGCCCTGGCTGCGGGAACTACTGTGGGTCACAACCAGGGGGAACCAGCCCCATGGGGGGAAACATGGGAGGAGCCGGGGGCGTAGCGGCTGTGTGGGGCTGGCAATGGAGGGCACAGGCCACAGTGCCTATAGAGGGGCTGTGGAGCAAGAGCTATGGGGCCCAGGCTGTGCAGGACTGGCATGGGGCAGAGGCGGGCCATAGGGCACTACCGGACATGGGGCACAAGGGAGTTGCAGGACACAGGTCGTGGGACAAAGAGGGACCATGGCACTGGCTGTAGGGTGGAGAAAGGGCCATGGGAGCTGGGGCAGGGAAGATGCTATTGGGCAGAGAGGAGGGCCATGGTGTACAGACTGCGGAGCCAGAGCGGGGAAGGGCTGTGCAGCACCGGCCAGGGGCACGAGGGCACCCCGGGGCACAGCAGGCGCAGGATCCCGGGGGCACCCGCGCGCGTCCCCTTTAAGGCGCGCTCCTCGCCCTGGCGGCGCCGCCGCCGCGTCCGCGAGCTCCCCCCTGATTGGCCCCTCCCGCGGAGCGGCGCCGCCGATTGGCAGGCGGTCAGCGCGTCCGCCGCCGCGCGCCGCGGCCAATGGGCGGCCAGGCACCGCCCATCGATCCGGCGGCGCCAGCCAATGGGGAGGGGCCCTGCGCCGGCGGCGCAGCGCCCGGCGGCAGATGCAGCCAATAGGCGGGAGGCGGCGCGGCTCGCGCCGCTTTCGCGGCAAAAAGGATTTGGCGCGCAAAGGCGTGCGGGGCCGGGCGGCGGCGGCAACAATACGCGGGGCGGCGGCTGCAGCGCGCGCGCCGGGGCGCCCGCCCGCGCGCGCTGCCCCGAGCATGGGCCGCGCCCCCGCGCGCTGCCCGCCGCGCCGCCGCGCCCTGCCCGCCGCGCCGCCCTGAGCGCCGAGCCGCGCGCTGCCCGCGCCGCGCCGCCGGCGATGTGAGGCCATGGCGGCGGGCGGCGCGGCGGGGCTGGCGGCGCTGCTGGGCGCCGCCTCCCCGCGTCTCCTCATCGTCTCGGCGGCCGAGGAGCCGCTGCCGCCGGGCAGCCGCCCTGACGCCGACCTGCTACTCTTCGCCACGCCGCAGCCCGCCCGCCCGGGCGCTGTGCCGCGCCGACCTGCGCTGGGCCGTCCGCCGGTAACCGACGGGGACGCGGCGCGACGCGGCGGGGACGGGTGGGAGGTGGCGCGTGACGGCGCCTGCAGCGCGGCCCGGGGCTGTGCCGTGCTTCGCCGTGCTGTGCCGTGGGGGTATGCAGGGCTGCACAGTGCCGGGCCATATGGCACCGTGTGCACCCTGCTCAGCCCTGCCGCGCCAGGCCACGTTACTCAGGGCCGTGCCACTACATCTGGGGACGTCGGTGGGGCCGGGCCCTGCCACGCAGCACATCTGCCACGCTGGGCCCAGCCTTGCATCAGGGGCCGCAGCCTGCTACAAAGGCCAGACGCGTCGGAGCCTGCAGGTTCCTGCCTCGCCACTGCTGTGTGCTGGGGAGTCGCTCACAGGAGTCCCGTGTCGCCAGCCCGGGTCATGGCGATGCGCGCGGGAGCCCTCTAGCAGCTCGTGTTTGGTGGCTTTTGCTGTACCCAGTGTGGGACGGTCCCTGGCACCCCCTTGGCGGCCACCGAAGATCCAGCCTCTGGTTCCTGGGCAGGTGCTGCTTGGATCAGCCAGCACTGCGCTGGGAGTGCCACCCCAGGGTGTCTGTACTGTGCCCACGGGTGGGATGCCCTGTGTCCCTCTGCCAGGGCCAGTTCCTGTGCCGCACTTGGGGCTTTCCTACAGCACCGCCCCTTGCAGTCCCTTCCTGACTGCATAGGATATGAGGGCAGTGGGCCCAGCCAGCTGTCACAGCAGGCTGCCGAATATTTCATTGGAAGAGGCTGAGGGGACCCCCTGGCTGGGGTTTGGTACCCCTACGCCCTACAGGCTGTGCGGTAGCGGGGGCCTGGTGTCACTCTGCTGACAGCAGCACCTGCCAGCCTGCGCTTTCCCATCTGCTGCCAGTTAAGTTCATCCCTTGCTGGGACACAAATCCACCCATGAGGATATCTCCTGTGCCCATCTCCACAGTCCCTTCCTGCACCCCAGTCGCTCAGTGGTTGAAGGGGCTGGGGGTCGGGTGCTGTCACATGCCTGGGATGTCGCGTTCCCCGTCAGGCTCCCGTGATCCTGTCAGACGTGCGCCGAGTGCCTGTGTGTAGGGAAGCGGGGCTGGGTGTCCCAGCTCGGAGGGGCCACAGAAGGCTCCACAACTCCCAAAGCCCTGGGGTCCCAGCAGGGCCGCCGGTGGGTCCCCACCGAGGGTGCTCAGCTGCCAAGGCTGCGCTGGGTGCGACCCCTGAGAGGAGCTGCCCTTCTCTTGCAGGTGAAGAGGAAGTTGAACTTGGAGACGGATCACCAGTACATAGCAGAGAGCCTGCCCACAGCCCGTGGCAAAGCAAGGAATCCTGCTAAAGGTACTGGCCCGCACTGCGCCGTGGTGGTCCCCTGAGAGTGCTGCCTGGCCTTCGCCGTCCCCGGGTCTGCACCCACAGTGCCTGGGTGGGCTGGACTACATCTCTGAGCTCATTCCCTGTTGCTCCCACCCATCCCTCCGGGTCACCTCGCACAGGCTTCTGCTGTGGAGCAGGAGCTGAAGCTGGTAGGGCACAGCAGAGCCAACCCCTGTCCTCCATGGGTTGCAAGGCACATCACGGGACTGATGTATATTTACACGACCCAGCGCAGGTAGGCAACTCAGAAAAGCCAGGTCAACTCATCTCATTGTGCCGAGATTGCTGCGATGGGCAGGTTGAGGAAGACAAGGCCTGGAGTGGGCCTTGAGCCCACTCACAGATCATGAGGCCACTCAAAAGGTGTATTTTGAGCATGGGCTTCAGGCTGGTGTGGCCAAGGACCTGTGGCTGAGGAGCGCTGGGTGAGCAGATGGTGACAGCCCAGGCAGGCTTTGAACACAGGCAGCTCAAGCTGAAATGGGTCCTGTGATGTGCGAGCAGATCTGGTGGGTCTGAGTGTGCTGGCAGCCATCAGTAGGCAAGCTGGAGGAGAGCACATGCTCCTGGACCTGGGCCCACGGTCCTTGGCATGGACCTGGCCCACCGGTCCAGGGTCCTGTGGGCCCTGGACCTGGGCCCACGGTCCTTGGCTGCTTGCAGGGACCAAGTCTCCCGGGGAGAAGTCCCGCTATGAAACCTCCCTGAACCTCACCACCAAGCGCTTCCTGGAGCTCCTGAGCCAATCGCCTGATGGTGTGGTGGATCTCAACTGGGCAGCTGAGGTCCTGAAGGTGCAGAAGAGGCGCATCTACGACATCACCAATGTCCTCGAGGGCATCCAGCTTATCACCAAGAAGTCTAAGAACAACATCCAGTGGCTGTATGTACCAAAGTGGGCTCCTGTGGGCTGTGTCCTGGGCTAGGGCTGGAGGATGCTCTTGAAGCAGCTTGGACTTGTGTCTGGGTGGGAGTTTTGGGGTCTTGCAACTCTGGGAAGCAGCTGGATATGAGAAGCTCAGGGGAGTGTCACGCTGCTGTTGGCAGCTGGATCCTAAGCATCTGCCCTGGAGTTGTATGTTCTGCTCTGGTGGGCCATGACCTTTGGAGAGGGCTGCATATGATCACGGGTCACTCCTGAGCACTTATTTCCCAATGTCGTCTTCAAATCTCTGTTGTCTGTGGGCTGGGGCCTTGCAGGTAGAGCTGACACCTCTGGGGGCTCAGCTGGGGTCTGGGAAACAGGGTATTTGTTTGGGTTGTGATGGCTTGGAGAGGAGCCCAGAACAGCTCTTTCAATCCAGGTTTATCCTGGTGGGAAATGCCCACAGGACCCGCTCCCTAGGCCCAAGGTGGCAGGGTCCCCAGGTGGGATGGCTGCTGGGGGACATTCTGGGTACGAGTGAGCCACGGTTTGCTGCAGCCACATTCTTGGGAGACTCCCAGGCTTACTGGTGCAGCACAAGGGCAGAGTGACCTGGGATTTTCTTGCTTGCGAGTGGGACAATCCACTGGCAAAGCCATGGGCATCTTCCAGGCATGAATGAAGGGTGCAGAGTGGAGGAATTTATCTGTCCTGCTGTGCAAGTGCTGCCTGGGACATGGCCACGCCAAAGGTGACAGAGGCCCATGTTTCCTCCAGGGGCAGCCAGGCTGCCGTGGGATCCTCCAGCCAGCACCGAGTGCTAGAAAAGGAGCTGCGGGACCTGCAGGCAGCTGAGCGGCAGCTGGACGACCTCATCCAGACGTGCACTGTCCAGCTGAGGCTGCTCACAGAGGACCCTGGGAACCAGCAATATCCTTCTCTGAGGGACGGTCTGGGTGCTGGGGCTGCCAGGAACCCCAGGCCCTGCAGCACATGGGCATGGAGGGGTAGCTGGGGAGCAGCTACCTCTTGCCCCCGAACACAGGCCAAAGAGCCCTCCCCAGGTCCCGTTGTCCCCTTCTTGGGATTCACCACCTGCAGGGAGTGTGTATGGGCCTGAGAAGGGGACAGTGCTGGAGAGTGAACCCTGTGTCTGGTCTCAGGAATCTGTGAGCCAGATGATCTCAGCTTTGCAATAGGTAGTTCTTGGGCGAAGGCAACTTTTGATTCTGTCCTTTGGGACTCCGAGTCTGACTCTGGGACTTGCACGGCTGTGGGGCACATCTGCAACCCAACAATCATGCTTGGCACTGCTTGACAGTTCCTGAAACGAGGTGGGCTAGTGCTGCTCCCTTTTCAGCCTTTGAACATGGAGTGCTGCATCCTGTCTTCTCCTTGTGCGGGCTCCTAGATGCTGGCAGTGCCCTGCTCTTTTGGCCTGCACCCGAGACCGCTGCCTCACGGTCACTGTGAGGGCTCTGCCAATCCAGCGTGGCAGGGATGGTGCCTAGTTGGGTTTGGGCAGAGGATGGTCTAGCCTTGATGCCCGCAGTTATCTCTGTGCAGGGCCACTGAGCTGCTCACCAGTGCCAACTGGCTGGGGCTGTATTTGGCATCAGGAGGTGCCACCTAGTTCACTAGGCATCTCCCAGCCCGTCGCAGTGCTTCTGATGCCCCTATCGCATGATGGCATCCCCCACATCTGCTCCTTAACCGGCCACACCGCAGCCTATGTGACCTGCCAGGATCTCCGGAGTATTGTGGACCCCTCTGAGCAGATGGTGATGGTTATCAAGGCCCCCCCAGAGACCCAGTTACAGGTCTCGGACCCCACGGAGGTAAGCCAGGGGCCTCCAGCCAGCTCCCTGGCTCTGCAGGGCCCTTGGCTATGGTGAGCTCACAGCTTGGCATCCTCAGGGCTTCATTGTGCTCACTTGTCTCCTTCCTCCCAGGCTTTCCAGGTGTCCGTGAAAAGCACTCAGGGTCCCATTGACGTGTTCCTCTGTCCCGAAGACAGCTCTGGAGTCTGCAGCCCTGTCAAGAGCCCATTCAGAGCGTCCGTGGAGGATTCATCGCCCATCTCTTTGCAGCCCAGAGCCTCGCCGCTCCTGCATCCGGCCCAGGACGTGAACATGCCACTGCTGCCTGGCGAGCAAGGTGAGCGGCCAGGGCAGAGCGTGCGACTCGAGGAGGCTGCGAAACGGCTTGGTGCCTGCACAGCTGGGGGGATGGGAGCTCTGACATGACTGTGGAGCAGCTCAGGCTGGGGGCTGCCAACAGCAGGAACCCCCCACCGGTTTAATCCCAATTTGCATCCCTCAGGGGCTGGCAGGCATCAGAGACCTCCCAGCAACCCCTCGGCATGTCCTGGTCCACAGGAACGTGCAGGAAGGAGCTGCAAAGGCTGCGCCTTGCACCATGGCATGGGAAGGCGGTGTCCTCTGCCCAGCCAGGCTGGGCTCCTGGTCTGGTCTCGACATCAGCAGGGATATAGCAGCGCCCAAAAATTGTTCTGGCACCATGGGGACTTGTGCAACTTGTGCTTGCTCTCACGAGACAGTGAGCATAACTGCGAGCTGCATATGTGACCATTATGAGCAGTGTTGCCCAATTTCATTATTGTTTTAGCATCACTTGGCCTTACCAAAGTGTCCTTTGTCATTAGCTAAGAAAATTAACCCTTAGCATGATAACCCTTTACTCCTGCTGTTTCCCGTGCCTGGTGCAGATTTTGGGGGTCCCGGGGGACTCCTGGCACAGTGGGCCAGGACTGTGCTGCAGGTCCGGCAGCTCTCCCTGTCTCCTCAGAGCCCCTGCTGCCCAGAGAGGCCGCACTACCCAGCAAGTGCCCTGCGGATGATGTGAGCCTCTCGCCGCTGGCCTCCATGGATGCCCTCCTGGAGCAGAGCAAGGACGATTTCTCAGGCTTCCTGACAGACGAATTCATCAACCTGTCCCCACCGCAGCCCCAGGATTACCACTTCGGCCTGGAAGAGGGCGAGGGCATCAGCGAACTCTTTGACTGTGACTTTGGGGACTTCACGCCCTTGGACTTCTGAGGTGGTGGCAGGAGTGGTCACCATTCCTCTGTGGGGCTGCCAGCCTCAGTGGCCTGTTGGGTGAAGCTGGGGCAGGAGGGATGTGTTTGTACCCCCAGGCGTGAAGGGGAACAGCCTGGAGGACATCCCATTGGGCTTGGGTTTGCCTTTCACTTGCTCCTGGCGCACGTGCCTTCCTTGGCAGCCGCTCCCGCATGGTGTTGGCTCCTTGTGGCCGCCCATCCTTGGCGGCTTCCCCCTGCCTGGGCCTGCCTGGGCCAGCGGCTACGCTTCCCTCCCTTGCCCCTGTGTCCCTGCAGCTGTGTGGGGCCCTGCGGCAGGGTGGTGAGGTGGAGGGACCCATGGGGGCCATCTCAGCTCCCCGCTTGCCACCCCTCCGCGGGACCCTCAGCAAGGGCAGCCGGGCTAGGCCCCCAGCAGAGCTTTAAGCAGTCCTGTGTATAGACGTGATTAATTTATTATTGTCGTTTCCTGGGGACGGTGTGGTGGGGACAGGAGGTGGCAGAGGGACCACAGGGCCTGGCCTGCCTCCCTGCGGAGAGCACAGCAGCCCTGCAGCGTGGGGTATTTATTTATTATTTATGCGACGTGAGCGGGTGCCAGGGCATGAGCGCAGCTCGCCCATCGGCCTCGAGAGGTGCCGCCATGGCGGCAGAGGAGGGAGCCCGGCAGGGGCGAGCGGCAGGGCTCCAGGTGGGGAGGCCCCGGCTTTGGGAGGAGTCCCCAGACAGTGGGGGACAGCAGCACCCACCACACACTGTCTCCAGTCCCTTCCATGGTGTTGACCCTGGGCCTGGCCCTGGCTCTGCTCTCTCTGTGCCATCGTCCCAGACGAGCCTCATGGCCAAGCAGAGGCCTCCCAGGGCCGTGTGGGGCCGCCAGCACCAACAAGGACCAGACGCCATCTCCAGGCTTTCTCTCACAGGCTTCATGCAGCACTTGGGGTAGCACTACCTCCCCGTGGCTTCCTCATCACTGTCCCCCCGGCCCTGCCACAGCCTGTGGGGCAGGAAGCAGCACAGGGGAGCGAAAAGGGAAATGAAGGGGCTTTCCTCGCTGTTCAGGGTTGTCCCCAGCCCGGACAGCCACAAGAGTCCAGCTGGAGACGCACTTTCACTTACTGCCTTTTAACCAGTTTTGTGTTCTTCTGAGCTTCGTGTTTAATAAAGGTTTCTACTGATGCCCTGCCGTTTGCCAAACTCCGAAAGTGTGGCATCCTTTATTTATTTTATGTATTTATTTTTAGTCCCTCTCCTCTAAAGGGGACCGAATTATGATGTTTTTTTAAAAACTTGGACAAGAGCAGCTGTGTCCTTTCTCAAGATGGTGTTTAACACAGGCAGCCTTGTTGCAAAGGCAGTTGCTATGGTGCCTCATTCCACACTGTGGGAATGTGAGCAGGATTCAGGTGGGTGCCAGTGCCACCAGCCCAGATGTGGGTGCTGAGTGCCCCATGGGAACAGGCTCGGAGCCTTGCAAGGGAAAGTGCTTGTGCCCTAAGCGGGCACAGCACCTTGGATGATGGTGTTGGGATGGGTGCCTCAACTTGCACTGTACAACACAGTCTGCCCTGAGAGAGCTGCCCTATGTCCTCATTCCCAACCCTGGCATCACCTGCCAAAGGTGGCAGCAGCTCTGGGGATGCGAAGGCCACACTGTGCAGGAACGCTGCTTCCTTCCTGGCTTTGTGCACCTTGCTCTCTCCCTGCTTCTGCTTCCCTGCCCTCATGTCACTTATTTTAAAAGAGCGATAAATATTTCACTTTGGACCACATTGCATAAGCTCCCGCTCCCATGCTGGCTTCTGCAGCTACTTGGAGATGTGGTTTCTGGGCTACGGGGCAGCCTGTCCAGAGCACCCTGTGGGTACCACATGGCCAGGGGCAGCTTAGGGGCACAGCAAGCAGTGCTGCTGGCCAGCCCAAGCCCACCACCAAGGCCAGCACAGGGGTGTGCAGGAGGTCTAGCACAGTTGGACGTTTCGGTCTTCAATGCATTTCTTGCCTGCAAATCACAGCTGGTGGCGGGGGGTAAAATTTTGAGGGAAAAATAACTAGGAAGAAGGAAAGGAGCTGAGAGGGAAATTGAGGAGCTGTGTGCTGCACATGGAGGCCAGGGAGCAAATCCTGCTTGCAGCGCCTGGGCTGCCCACACAACGCAGTGTGCGCAGGGCCTAGGGGTGACACCCCGAGAGGGGTGAAAGGGCTGAGCAGGGACCAGAAACTGGCCAGGAGGAACTGCCAGGAGAGGCACAAAGCCAGCACCCCTCTCTCAGGAGTGGCTGGGACATCTCCGTTGGGGGATCCCTTCCCTTCCATTACGGAATGGAGTTCCCAGGCAGCCTGGTGCAGTGCCAGCTCTTCCCTCAGTGCTCCTGCACTTTAATGATGCTCTGAAGTGGGGCCTGGCCTCGGTGCTGGTGAAGCTGGGGAGCAGCTGGAGGAGGCCCTGGGGACATCAGAGCAGAGATGCTGGCTGATATTTCAAGGCCCAGAGGGCTTCACTGGAGCAGTCCCAGCACGTGTATCGGAGGCTCCCACACGGATCTGTTAGAAAAAAGCATGAGAAATGGCCAAGAGATCCCATCGGCTTTCTCTAGGCAAAAACATCAGGGGGAGCTGAAGGGGAAATGACTTTGGTTGTTCACCATGGACAAACAGCAGGCCCCATGACCAGGGTGGGGAGAGGGCAGAGAAAGGGACGGGCTCTCTGTTTCCATATTGCAGGGCTGCATCAGTAATAGTGAAGGGTCTGTCATACCTTCCTGGACAGAAACCATTGCAGAAGGGCGAAAGCTACTGCAATTCACTGGGAACAGCCCCTGAGCTCTGCCCCTGCGGCCAGACCAGCACCTTCATCTTCACCTTGAAGCCAAAGGCATCTCCTATATGGAAAGGTTGGAAGGTTGGTGGGTACATCACTGAGTAACTTTGTTGTATGGTGGTTGGTGGTGGCCTTGGGAAGGAGCCCATCCCACCACAACCATCCTCTGCAAACAGCCACCTGCTCCTATGGGGTCTTCTTGGAAAGGTTTCCCATCAGTCTAGAAGGCCGTAAAACAAGAGAGCAATGTGTTGTGGGTTACCCCAAGGAAGGGCATTTCATTAGTTTCTCATCCAAGCACAGCAATACTTACCACTCACTGTAAACCTGCCTGCACTGACATCAGTGGCATCTATTGTTGTGCTGCCGCATGACTGTAGATTCCTGGTAATGCAGGAAGAGGAATCCTGGTGCCCCTCGAAACAAGGTTCCACATGCGGCTGAGCGCCATCGCCGTGGGTCCAAGCAGGGATGAAGCTCCTCCACTGCTGTGGCAATGCAAATGGAGGAGCACACAGCCGCATGGAGGCATTGGTTTCTCCACGCCTCGTCAGAGCAATATAAAAATAACCTGCTTTGCCTCCCAGGGATGATTCATTTTGCAGCTGAAGGGTTTCCCTGCTTCTGTTTTGAATCAGCAGGTAATTCATGGAGGAGCTTTCCTCATTTCTGAACATTATGTGTTAACTTTGGAAAGTGACCCAGGGCTCTGGCTGCCGATGGTTGTGACTTTGTGGGTTTTATGAGTTACTTGCCATGCCTTCAGGCCCTGGACTGCTTTTCTTGTTGGTCCAAGGAGACATGGCGTGCTACTGAGGAGGTGCACACCACATCCTGCCTTGTGTCATCCTCTTTTCCGCAGTAAGCACACAGGTAGCAAGGCATGCTTTCTCCATCTAGCCTTGGAGACATGCTCAATACTGTCACGCTGCCGCTCCATTAAGAACAGCAAACACTTGCAGCGACCACAAAGTGCTGCGAGCCTGAGCTGTGCCAGAGGAAACGGCAAAACCGCAAGCGCAGAGCAGGGCGAGAGTGTCTCCCTGTGCCCATCTGGCACCAGGGTTGAATGGGGACATATTGGGCCATGGCCAAAGCAGGAGGAGTAGCTGTGCTGGCCGGTGTAGGGACAGGCTGGCAGGTTCTTGAGTACCTGTATTACATGGGGATATGGCACAAAGTTGGTCACCATTTGCACTGTGCACAGCCCACGTGCAGGCAGCACAGCTCCCCTCATGGCTCCCCATGTGCCCGTGGTGCCCTCTGCCGATGTGGGCACCCTGAGTCCCAGCCTCTGGATGTTGATCCCCTGGTCAAAGCAGTGGCCAGGGGCACTTCACGGGAGCTCCCCTGGGGCTGCCAAGTGCTGCAGATCTGCACACGTGGCCGATTTTTCTTTCATTCATGGAGAAAAGCAGCTGCGCCAAGGTGGGAACCCCCACGGGAAACGCCCCGGCTTGTCTCCCTTTTCCTCGTGACTCCACGCAGGGGATGAGGCTCCTCTTGCCTCTGCAGTTTCCGCTCGCTGTCGGGTTGAGGCAACTCATCTCTGCAGGCTTTAACAGTGAAGGTTTGTTCTAGTGGGAAGGAGCCAGGTTCCTGTCCCTGTGTCAGAAGGTCAGTGATGCCCCTGTAGGTTTTCCCTCATAGCAGTGGGGTTTGGCGCACCCCGTGCAAGCTGAGCTTCGGCTGGGCACAGCCCCTGCTTTCTGGCTCACTTCTGCATGCTGCCACGTACTTAAATATTTCAGATTCTGCAAAAAACTGCTTATTCCTTCCGAAAATAAATAACATAGGAAGGTGAAGTGCAGCATCGTTTATTCATGGAGCCACTGGTAAGTGGGTACTTCATTTATTCATGAGCGACTGTGTCCCTGTCCCTTGCTCACAGGTTTGCTGCTGCAGGGGTACAGGCAGGAGCAATCGGTGGGAAGAGGGCTTGGGTTCTTGTGACCGTGAAACCCGCTGGTGTGACCCCCTGGTCAGGACTTGTGCCAACACAGCCTGCCAAGAGCGGCTGTTGAAGCCTCTCCTGGAAGGCCATGTGAGAAGCCACCGCCTTCTCCAAGCAGAAGTTTGGCTCTGGGTTTTAGTGGGGTCAGGATCTTCTCTCGGCACTTTACAGTTGCTTCTTCCAAGGCTGAAACTTCTGCTGAACTTAAGGAGCCCCTCATCAGGACAGACTGTGTGTTTTGGCAGCACGGGAGCACAGAAAAGCCCATGGGGTTTGTTAATAGAGGTAAAAGGAAGCCCTATCAGTTCAGGTTTTCCAGCTGTTGCAGTTGTCCAGATCGCAGCAGACACAGCCAGCAGCAGCTTGTGCCACATCCCTTCTCCAATTCCTGTGGCAACCGATGAGTGAAAGAGCCAGGAGGAGGGTTACAGACAGAAATGGTGGAAGGAGGAATGGTCATGCATGTCTGTTTGGCCTGTGGGCCTTAGCTGCGTGCTTCATCCCCGTGACAGCCATGTTTGGCAGCTCCAGCTCTTCAGCACAAGGAATTTTCTTGCTGCCCTCTGGGAGGGAAGGGCTCAGGGTCTGTGAGCATCCCCCTGTTCAGCTTCAAGTCCCAGGTGCACTTTTTCCACCTCTCTTCCCTTGCATACAGCAGGAGCAGCAGGGAGGTTGTAAAAATAGCCATGATGCAGCCTCGCAATCAACCCATGCTCTGCTTGCAGATGGTTGTCCCTGGGGGTGGAGGAGAGCAAGGAAACTACACGTGCCACAGCTTGGTCACGTTGGTCTAGAGAAGCGTCTCAGCTCTGAAATTTAAGTTAAGACAAGCTGAGCTCAGCAACATCTGCTGCCCTCCAGAGATCCTTGAGAAGGAAGAGAGAGTGCCAACAGAGGCCAGCCAAACTACAGTTTTGCATCCAAATGAAATTGTGGCATGCCCCTTTTTGTGGCTAAAATCCTAGGCAATACTTTAGAGGGATGGAAGGAATGTCACCATGCCAAAAATCAACTGCAGGGCAAGGCCAAGCCATGCAGAACAAGAGTGGTGTGAAGCTCTGCCCAGACATGGTTTCATGTGGTGCCCAGGGGGTCATCAGCTGGTGCTGGGTGCACGAGATCCCCCAGCCGCTAGGTTATTGCTCTCTTTCATGATAGCAGGGTGCAGATGAAGCAGTTGCCAAGCACTCTGCACATGTCCTTGCCTTGTCCTCCTCCGTGCCAGAAGCTTTGCTGCAGGTGGGGCATGTTCCCCACACACCAGGTAGGATGGGATACAGCTCCTCAAATCCTACCTGGTATAGCCCTGTGAAATGTGGCTGGCAGAGCTGCAAGGTCCTTCTGGATGCTGAGGGGCAGTTCTGTACCAGTCCACTTTTCCTGTGGCCATCCCCAGCATTTCTGTGGGCACTGAGCCCAGTTCATAGTTTTGTGGCTGTATTTCTACCTGCAGACCTGTTCAGGTGCAGCCCACCAGCAGCCCAGCTGAAGAGCTGGTGTGGACCTGTGGCCATCGGGCTGTCATTTTTACAGGGACACCTGTCTTGGGCTTGCATGCATGAGCATGGGGCCAAGGGGAGCATGCTGAAATAAGCAGGGTTCCGGGGTATAACTGCTACTGCTGCTGGCAGGGCTGAAAAGTGGATTTATGCTGCATCCCAAATGGGGTGGAAAGGGATTTTCTTTCATGAAAATGCAGCCTTTGGAGCAGTAATGTGTCCTAACTGACCCTCTGGGATGGGGGACTGTAAAAAAAACTAGACTTTCAAGCCACCATGGTGCTGACACCCAGAGCTGCAAGGGACTCGAAAGTATGAACCTACTTCTGCCTAATATGTCGCAGCCGCATTTTCTGTTTGAGGATGGACTGGGATAAAGATGTGCATGTGGCTACTAGTCCTTTCCACATGTGCCAGGCAAGGGCAGGGCCAGGCTGCCTGCTCTGGAAAGGAGGGACTCCTCTTCCTTGCGCCTGAGCTCCTGGGGCAGGACAGGAGCATGGGAGGTGTCATCCTGCAGTGTACGTGTCCCCCGCAGCGCGGCACAGCGAGAGATGGCGTGATCAGGGCCACATGCGGGGAGACGGCTGCCTGTCACTACGGACACAGAGCAGCCATTGCCAGCAACACGGAGAAGCCACCTGAAACAGCCCCTAATGGCAGGGGATGATTGCTGGGGACTCTGGCAGCCGCTAGGGACACCGTGGAACAGAGCAAAGCCTGCCCCCCCCGGCAGGCTTGTTTCAATGGAGCCCTGCGAGGGATCCGGCAGATCCCTCTGCATCCCAGCCACAGCAGCTGCTGCTCTTCCTTGCCACCCCAGCAGGCGTCGGAGCAATGATGCTTGCATGTCCAGCTGAAGGCACCATCACAGGGCTTGGCCAGGTCCCAAAGAAGGACAGGCCACCAGGCTTCTGAAGGGCTCCCTGGAATGGGAATTGTGCCTAGGTCTTCATTAAAAATATAATGCGTTAGCACCTACTCTGCCTTGAGCTGAAAGCTGCATATGGTGAGCTGTATTTGCTCCCGGTCCTGGATGTTCCATGTTTTACAGGCAATCTGGAGTGTTTCCACTGGAAGTGAAGTTCAAGGAGCTCACAGAGAGGGAACGAGCCTGGAGTCTCCTCTCTTCTAAGGCAGCAGAACGAGGATCTTGTTGGAGGCAAAGCTTAAGATTTAGCCAGGATGACTGACAGAGAGACACCCACATGGGGGAAAAAAAAAAAAAAAAAAAGATCATGGCTGACCGAGCTGTTGCTGTGCCACTGTCAAAACGGTGCAAATATTTTAATTCAGTGACTAAGATGTTCCAAACATACTCCCTGGGTTTCCTGTATCTCTCCATATACCACCCAGCTACTTTTTCCAGGGTGACACCAGAACCACTAGAGGACCATTACTGTCACTCTGGTCCCCAGGGACCTCAGAGCAGTAGGTGGGATGTCCGAGCAGGAGGTGGGACACCACACTAAGTCCCTGGGGCAGACCCTGCTCGCTGTGGCCTGGCTCTGCCCTCGGTGCCCACGACATGCACAGTAGGAACAGGCAGCAGATATAGTGGTGTAAGCTGAGGATGAACCTCTTTAGTGTGAGGGTGTCAGAGCCCTGGCACAGGCTGCCCAGAGAGGTTGTGGAGGCTCCTTCTCTGCAGGTCTTCCAAATCCGCGTGGATGCCACCCTGTGCCCCATGCTCTGGGTGTCCCTGCTGGAGCAGGGGGATGGACTAGATCATCTCTAGAGGTCCCTTCCAACCTGAACCACTCTGGGATTCTGTGTGATTCTGAGACCACAGCCTCTAGGCTGCTGGGGCTGCAAAGCAGCGCCAGATAGGGTCACAGTAGGGCCAACCAGCACCACGTAGGGATCATCCAGGGAGGCGCCAAGGCCAAATGCCATCATAGCAGGAGCACCTAGGACTTCCCCGCGGCAAACTGAGTCCCCAGGGGCTACCCCAGGACCACGCAGGGCCCCGCGGGGGGCACCGGAGCCCGCAGGGGGATGACTGAGGCTGCCCTGCCCCCCCGCCGCCGCCTCGGCCAATGAGAGGCGCGGGGCGCGGGTGCCAATCAGCGCGCTCGGCCAACCAGAAGACCGCGGGGGCGGGCACTCGGCGCAGCAAAGTTGCCCGGCGGCGCGGAGGCGTGTGGTGAACCGAGCCCGGGGCCGCCGGCTCCGCTCCGCTCCGCTCCGCCCGGCCCCGCGGCCGCCCCCGGCCCCGCGACCGCTCCCGGCCGCCCCCGGCCCCGCGGCACCTGCTCCCGCCGCGCTCCGCCCCTACAGCACCGCTCCGCTCAGTCCCGCAGCGCCCCTAGGGCTCCGCCGCGCCCGGTGCCGCTCCGCTGCGCCCGCTGCTGCGGCGCGCCGGCCGGGCCATGATGGCGTGCGCGGAGCTGCTGGCCATGTGCCTGCTGTCGGGCAAGGCCGGGCCCGCGCCCCGCCGCCAGCCGCTGCCCATCTTCCACGACGTGAGTACCGCGCCAGGGCCGGGAGGAGGAGGAGGAGGAGGAGGAGGAGGGACCCTCGTGTCCCCGTGGGAACCCCCCCGGGTCCCCAGCCCCGCTCCCGGACGGGACGGGCACCCCGCGGGCCGATCCCGGTGCCGCCAGCCCCGCAGGCTCTGGCGCGGGGCTCCGCCTTGGGACGGCGGCAACTTCTGTACCCTGGCCCGGGGCAAGGGAATGCAGGTTGTCACTGTGCGAATCCATCCCTTTCCCTTTGGGATCATTTTGGGAGCGGGTATGGCTGCAGTGAGCAGCCTCCGGGATGCTGCTGCCATGTCCAAGCTGCTCGGCAAAGCACAGCCCCACGCCTCGAGGTGCGGGATCGAGTGGGTGGGCAGGTGACATGGGACTGGCTTGGGGTACCAGGGACAGCGGCTTCTCCGAGCACCCACAGGGAGAGATTAAATCACAGCACCTCTCTTCCCCCAAAGCCTCTCATTTGCAGCCATGGAAAGCACTGGGGCTAGCCCTTGGTGGCAAGAGCCTGGTGTGCTCCGGTCATTAAAGTGGCATCAGGACAGTGTCACCACCCAGGACCAAAATCTCCTGTCACCATTGAGCTCTGAGCAGGTGCTAAACAGGGACAAACACCCGCTGGTGAAAGGTGCAGACCAACGTCAAATCCTTAGTCATCCCTGGACCTGCCAGCTAAGTTGGAAAAGGATATTGGTGCTGGGAAGGAAACTGAAAAGGGCAGGTATTATGCTTCTAAATTAAAAGCATCACATATCTGGATCCTAAATTGAAAGCAGCAGCCAAATCATTTAGGCTGCCCAGATGTGGGTTTGCCAGGATGGGGCTGGAGCCAGCGACGGTGCTGGGCAGGCTCCCGTGCTGCCATGTGCTGCCATGGCTTTGCTGTTTGGTTTTTGGAGGGTTGTCGCAGATATCGGGCAGCTGGAGCAGGCACCATCCTTTCCTGTCTGTGCAGGATCCTAGTTAGCCAAAAGAAGTGAGTTAGCGCTGCAGATGTGCATGCACCCATGCAAGCAAAAGCCTGGCCCATGCCATGCACGACGGTGTCACAGGCCAGGGCTTTAGTCCACAGGTCATGAATCAAGCCAAAAATCACAATATGCCTAAAATATACTACATTTCCTTATATATATATATATGTTGTGCTCTCAGTTTGCCTCCTCTGGGAGGCTAGAAATACTCCTCCCCTGACACCTGCCCCCCTGTGTTTTACTGAAGCTGACTGTCGTGACTGCTGGCGCAGGAGCTTCGTGTCTAACATGAGGCTCCCTGGAAATCTATAAAAGATGTCTTGCAGCGCCTCCAGTGATGCAGGTCTGGCAGGCAGAATATGCCCCTTGCCTGCCAAGTCCTCGGCCCACGGAGGGCTCAGTGTCCTGGGAGCTCAGAAAGGGGGATGCTGCTGGCTCAGGCTGGGAGGGCGGTCGGAGACCCTGGGAGCTGTGGGTGGCTCGCAGGAATTGACAGCACAGCCAATGCCTGTCATTAGGCAGGTCCTGGCATGCGCTGTTCCCTCGAGCCTGCAGCGAGGGTGCCCCTAGCGAGATGGAGCCCTGTGGGGCTCCCAAGGGGGCAGTGCCTCTCTCTGCAGGTGCCATCTCCTGCATCTTGGATGCAGCCCCACAGGTCTAGCAGGGCGCCCGGTAGTTCCAGCAGTGCAGGTGGGTGCCCATTACTTCCACATGGCTCTTAGGGCAGATGGCAGAGCTCAGGGCTTAGCCTGCATTCCACGTTTTGCAGGGAACAATGGGCAGGCATATCCATATTGTTGGAGTGAAACTTTGGCGCTTCTCTGGGCCAAACACAACTGCTCGTGTGTGAGGAAGCCTTCTTGCCTTAGGAGCCGGTGCCCAGCTTGTACATCTGAGCACCTGCAGTCAGGAAGAGGCCAAGGCAGCTGCTTCTGCAGCTTTTCTGCTTTTCTGCTTTAAAGCATCATTGAATTTTCTTGCTAGGGTGGAAACAGAGATGACTGTTGTGGGCAGATCCCAGCACTGGGCATTTTCCATGGGAGACTGCTGCAGAGGGAGAAATCATAGAATCAGAAATCAGAGATGTTCTTCCTCCAACCTCGCTGCTGCTGGCCGTGGTCCTACAGCTCAGGATCCCCTCCCCTGATGGCTGTGATGGAGATGTGTGAGGAGGTGCCCTGTCTCAGAGCAGGGGAGGAGAACACGAGTGAGGGCTGGTGGGTCGGGTCAGTTTGTCCCCCCTGCTCCTGGGCAGCTGAGGGTGGTATTGGGCATCACCTCCGTGCCAGCAGTGCTGCAGTCCAGTGATACTCATTAAAAATCTTCTCGACTCCAGCAGGAGTTCCTGCAGCTCTCAGCAGGACGAGGCTGTCTGAGCTCCTGAGGACTCCTCGGGTGGGCCGTGTTTTCCCAAGGAATAGTAGGAAGGCTCAGCCCCCCTCCCTTTGAGGGGGTTCTTGCCGCTGAAGTGAGCAGGGTGACTTCTCCCCCCCAGCCCCATGGAAGTGGTTCAGACAGTCGGGCTCTCCTGCCAGCACCGTTAACTGCACTAATTATTTGGCTGAAGGAACATGGGCTGGAGGAGGAGTTCGTTAGTGACAGCTGTATCTCAGCTCCATTCTTGTGGGCGCTCGCTTTGCCCCAGATTCACCCTTCTGAGTAGCATTAGCGCAATTAAAATGTAAAGTGTTAACGGTGCTACCAGCGATGCTCTGTGTGTGCCAGCTGCTCCCCGGGTGCTCTCAGCTTCCCTGCCTCCCTCCCCTGGGTCCTCTTGCTCCCAGGTCAGCTCCAGGGCTTGGCACAATGCTTCCAGTATCTTGGCAAAGTGATTTTAATGTTTTGTCCTATGAGTCTCAGGAACTGGCTGGCTTCCGGCTCGCTTCATGGGGTTTGCCTGCAGGAGCTACTTTCTTTCTCACAGATCAAGCTTCCAGAGGCTCAACCCCGCTGTTGTGGTGGGGGCAGGAGGTCGGACCCATAGGGGTTCAAGCAGGGCTATGTCCCCCCTCGTCAGGACGGGGTACAGGGGATCCCTTTGCCTCCTGGAGTGCTGGTAGGGAGGGCAAACCCTTCCCAAGACAGGGTCCCCAAGACAGGCCAGGGATGGGCTGGCTTATCTTTCCTGGTCTGTTTGCCATGTCAAGTTGCCCATGGGTAGTGGAGGAGGATTTCCTCAGTACTACTTGGATGCAGGTGCTGGGTGAACCACAGGGTAGCTCTTACTATCATTTTCCCTGCAAGGGTCTCCATCCTCTGTGAGATTCTTCCCTCACATCTGCAGCTCTGGATTTTCTTGCTTTTTTTTTCTTGCTGCTGGAGCGGAGGCTCCTGCGCGCGAGGCAGAAGCATTAGCTCCGTGTGCTGGGGTTTACACGGAGGCCAGATTTGGGAGCTCCAGCCTTCCTGACCTCATGGGAGGGGTGCGAAAGTGCCAAACATGCAAAACTGCACCTCTATTTGTGAGGCTTTGAGTGCTGAGCACATCGTGGTCCCTCCACTGTCTTCCTGCCACGCTAGTTTTGTTTTATTCCCACCACCCTTCTGGGTGGGCAGGAGTAGGGGCCGGGTGTTTCTGTCCCACCTCAGCAGAGGTGTTGCCTATGGAGAGCTTTGTTTGCTGAATGCAATTCCCATCACATATCCATCACAGGAGGCAGTAAGCCCTGGGAAACCACCTTGCTATGTTCTGGGCAGCCTTGCAGGGGGACACGTGCTGTGGGAGCAGCTCTTTGGGCAAGAGGCAGACAGGGCTCAGGCAGCCTCTGACACCTTCAGATCCAAGTCATCCTCTGGGATGGGATTTTTCTGCACCTGGTCACCTAGAGAAGATAGGGGATTCTCTGGCTCTACTGGGCAGAATCCTCCGAATGCTGTGTCTCATCATGTGCTCCTTCCTGCTGGTCCTAATCTGCTCCCCTCATCCTTCTGGGAATGGGAAATGTTTGGGGTCACTTGAATCTGTGCTTGGTAAGTGCTGGGGTGACTCTGGGCAGCGCACAAGGGGTGTGGGGAGATAGCCAGCCTCAGTGGCAGTTAGGTGGGAAGCATGGTGGCAGGAATGCCATTGCACGAGCTGCGAGTCCTTGCCATGTGCCCAGAGGCTCTGCAGACCTGGCCTTTCCCATGGATGGGCTTTTTGCAGCTTGCCTGCTGCTGGAGATTCTCCTCTCCCTGGCTCCTGCATCTGGGCGAAAACCGGTTGCTGCTAGTGTTCCCAAAGTGTCACCTTTGTCCCCAAGTGCCTGAGGATGCTGTGGGAGCCCAGGTTAAACTGCAGAGCAAGGAAATTGTGTCCCGAGCAGAGGAAATCCGGCAGGTCCTGGGAGCCGTGTTCGAGGCAGAGAGGTGGCAGGGCCATCACAGCCAGGCAGCACCCACTGGTGCTCCCAGGGCTATGCCACTTTGGACAGGAATAGCCACTGTGTCCCTGCACAGCCTCTACAGCCCTTGGCACTCTGAGAACCAGAATGAAAACAGATGCACAAGCAGACCTTTTTGCCCAGGGAACGTTTTGCTTTAAAAGTCAGGAAAATCCCTAGCGGGTGAAAACTGCAGGTTTCTGTACTTAGTTGGTAGCTATAAAGCTCCAAAGTGCATCCAGTGAGTCCTAATGGATGCTCGAAGAGTGCCCTGGTATATTTTCATGCAAGATCAGCAGCCATGCCCGGGCAAAAGTCCATCTCCCTTCGGACCTGTTACCTAACGCTGCTCAGCTCAGGGCAGGCTCCATCCCCTGCCGCAGCTGGAGCAGGGTTTGCCCGGAGCCCTGCTCCGAACAGCATCCTCGGGGCAGGACATCCCTACTCCTGCAGATCTGCCATGGGAAAGGACCAAGGAGCATCATGCTGGGGTCAGCATGGGATAAACCTCTTGTCCACTTGCAAAGCAGCAGCTTCTTCGGGAATGAGCAGCAGGCATTTCTCCAGGCAGCTGCTCCAGCTTGTTTTGCCTGCAAGCAGCAAATGAGTAGAAGGTGGCATTTGTAGGAACCTGTATTCCAGACTGTGGTGGTTGGCAGAAGCGCAGCAATGCTCTTGACAAGCAGCATGGGAGCAGAGCCGGGGCCAGCGGGTGGTTGGCGGTGGTGCGTCCTTGCATGGCAAGGGCAGAGCTCGGCTGGGGGAGTTTTATCAGCTCCTTCTCCTTTGCAGCTTCTTGGGAAAGGATGTAATGAAGTCAGGTTTCCCCTCGTGGTGCTCTATTTCATGAATCGTCTTTCATCAGACCCAAAAGAAATGAAAAAGAGAAATTCCTGCTATGTGCAAGATTTTGTTGCCAGCTGTGTTAGGATGAGCTGCTGGAAACCTGGTTGCGCCTCTGCTCAACCACAGATGCTTATGCCTAAAAAGGGAGAAAGACAGGGAGAGGAAGCCCCAGTTTTCTGCTGGATCTCACGGTTGGGAAGGCGGGTTGGGACCCTGACCCAGGGGCTACTTGTGAGCTGTTGAAGTGCTCCCATGAAACAGGGAGAAAGTCTGCCCTGGGGTGGGGAGAGCCTTTCTTGGTGGCAGTGTGCTCACACACCAGTGCGTTTCTGCAAAGTTACTGCTTGAAAACAGCTAATGTTTCATCAGAAAGTCCTCGGCAGACTCCGTTATTAATTGCACTTGAGGAAGGCTGTGTGTGTGCACAGCCTTGAGAGGACTGCGTGTGTGCACGCTTCCCAGGAAGAAGTGTTGCAAAAGGTGATTGCAAAGTGCCAGACGAAAGCGGCTCTTTGGTGCAGATGGTTGGCATGTCAGAGATGAGACACAAAGTGCTTCCATTACAGAGTGTTTTTATGCTTAATGCACTTTCATTTAAAGGTCTGAAAAATTAAACACTTTCCCTCACAAGGCTGTCGCAAAAGCACGGTAATGCTCTTCCTAACTCATCCCCACCTTATGCTCTCCAGAAGATGCTCTGTGCAGATGCGAGGCTGGCAACATCCTGGCTTTGTGAATCAGAGGAGAGAAGTGCTTTTAATTATTTGCAAAGGGAATTCTTCTTCTAGCAAACTCACCTGATTTTGTCCCTCACTGCCCCACTACCCTGGCCTTAGCTTTTGCACAGCTGCTGGGGCTGTGAAGAGGTTTCCAAACCTACCTTGCAGCCAGCAGTGCTGCTCTCCCTGCTGTGTCTCTAAAGCCTGTTGTGTTTTTTCCCTTGCAGATTTTCCGTCGAGCCGACAAGAATGGTGAGTGCTCCCCTGTGGTGCTGGAGCAGAAATAAAGTTTGGTTGGGACTGGGGAAGTGGGATGCACCAGCAATGGGTGCCCTGTGGAGCATCCAGGAAATTTGGGAGACAAACTCTGCTAACAGCTTTTACATTTGGCACCAAGAAATCCAAAATCACAAGTCCCTTCTTTGAGCTGTTCCTCTTGGCTGGGGATGCATCTCAGGAGTTAAAATTCTCCACAAAAGGGGGAAAAAAAAAGTGACATCTTCAATGTGCTATTTGTAATAGACTTTATTCTGTGGTGAGCCCAATAGAAATGCAGCTTGAAAAGTCTATAGGACATCATGTCAAACACGTGTCTGATAATGATTTCAGCAAGATCTTTGGGAAGGGTTGGGGCTAGCTGAAATTCCTACCTGGAATTCCAGCAACACTGGCCTTGTTTGCCAGTGATCCTTTTCCTTTTTGCCAGTGACACTCAGTGTGTTGGGATGTGCTGAAGTCTCTGCTGTGATTAATATGCAGCAAGCGCCCAGCAGTTCCACTCTCCAAGCGAAGGGGTTGCATGGAGGATAACTGCAGCCTGTAGACTTCTCTTCGCAGACATATAATTATTCTTCCCTTTTATTTCAATACAGATGATGGGAAGCTGTCATTTGAGGAGTTCAAGAACTACTTTTCTGATGGAGTCCTGAGCTCGGAGGAGCTGTGGGAGTTGTTCAGTGGCATTGACAGGCGTCATTCAGAGTACGTACCGTGGTGGCACGGAGGAGAGAAGACAAAAGAGGGTGTAAAAGTGTTTGACTGCAGATGGAGGGCATGTGGAGGCGGATGCAATAAATAATCCGGATGAGATAAATGCACCTCTTGCAAGCTGCAGATGTTAAAGTCCATTGAGCACCTGCTACGAGTATGGGTGATGAGAGAAGCCAGGCATTTTGAGAACAGTCATTATCAGATTTACTTTAGTACCACGTAAGCAAACATCCATTTAAAATTGCATTCTGTTGGTTCACAAAACTTAATTCCAGAAATATGCAGCTCTATAGAAAAGGTTCTGTATATGCGGGAGGAGCATGTGGTGCTGTGAAGGCAAGGAACAGACAGTTATCTTTGCAACTGCTGACCCTGCTGACTGCTTTGCACTTACATAAGGGCTGTTCCACCAGAAATGGACTTTATGAGTGTCAGTGTAAAAGTGAATATAGGCCAGCTACTTTTAAAAAAAGAAACTCTTGAACAACGAGAGCAGTAATTGCACCTAGCTCTGGTCTTCTCTAGACTGGTGCTATCTAGAGAATGTGTACATGGTTTGGCATGTAGAATGTGGGCAGCAGGAGGGGTCCTTCAAAGACCTTCTCTTCTGGGCTGTGATCCCAGGGATTTAGCAGGTACCACCGCGGTGCATGGCAAATAAGAAAAGCAACCTGCAGGCTAAGCCACTGTTGTCTGTAGGCAGTTTGATGTGCTGCTGAGCTGCAATTCTGCTGCTTGGCTCTGGGGCAGCGTGCTATGATGCTACATGGGAAGAGCTATCCCTGTGCATCAGCCTTGGCTGTACGATGGCCATTTATCATGAGCTGGCATGTGCCACGAGTGCCATAGATGGAAGCTCATGAGCCCCAGCTGACCTGGACTGGGGCAATTCCACACTCACTGTGTCAAAGGGAGAGGAGGAGCCCAGACAGCAGAGACTGAGGTCTGCTTGTCCCACTGGTGGTTGAAGGCTGGTGGTTGCACTGGTAGCTGGGCACCTCTGCAGGCTCTGTGCAAGAAGATGGCCCCAGGAGAATGGGCTGCCTCCAAGGGCTGTGTATGGCCCTGTCTGCCACGGCGCTGTCTCTATAAATCGTTCCTGGTAATGACAGTGTGGTAACTATGACAACGTGGCAGATGCAGCATTGAGCTGGTGACATCTATTAACAGGGCATGACCACTGTGTCTTTGATCTCTTTATGCTGTGAAGAGCAGAGGAGACTCTGCAGCTGGTTTCCTAAGTCCTGCATTTAGTAACTTAAAGCAAACATATGTGATCTTCTTCCCTCCAGCCCTGGTAGGATGCCCCGATTTCTGCAGTAGAGGGTGGGATGGTCCAGCCATGGGTGTGCTTAGTGTCCCTAGATGTGGCTGGTGCATGGTTTGCACCTACAAGTGCGGGGTCAGTCAAAGATATGTGGACAGTTCAGCTTTGCTTTTCAGGGATGGAGAGGGCAGGGCTGCCATGGGGCATGACGGAGCAGCTAGACAAGGTTTTCCATGGATGGAGGAAGCAGAGGAAGGATCCAATGGGTCAGAGTGTGCTGGTTTGAGCAGGAGAGAGAGGGACAGGATTTAGGATTTGGCAGCAGGGGAGCTGCATGGTGAGGAAGGGAGATCTCTTCGGCCTAGTCCCCAGCTGGTGCAGGAGCACTATGAGATACGACCTTGCAGAGTGAGGGTCTGCACTGAGCATCCAGGCAAATGGCATCCCATGGCCTAAACAACGTATGGCAGTGCCGTTGCTGGCAGAATCTGCAGGAGCCTGGGGTGATGGCTGGTGAAGCTCTACTTGGCATCCATCTGCGAAGCCATGGGAAATGCCCATCTCAAAGGAGAAGGGGAGGCTGTGGCTCTCGTGAGGCACCAATTTTGAGTCCAGCACTTGTTTCTAGGTCAGTGTTGCAGTCTTGTCCTGCTCCAGATCTTGAGGGCATTACTCCCGATCCTGGCCTGGAGCCTGAGATGTATGAGAGCAATCTAACTTCCTCTTGTGTGAAGAGCTCTTTCTCCAAACCTGGAGCTCTGCAGAGGGCCTTGACTTTGGAGTCAGCCCCTCAGGGTATGCGGCTTCCTAAGGCTGCTGCATGTTGGGTCCTGTCCTGGCAGGTGAGTCTGCAGGAGAAAAAGAAACAGTGAATATATTTTTACGCAACCTGGGACTGAAAGATAGCAGTGAAGAAAAGCAGCCCTGCCACCAACATGGAATGGAGATGAGATTCAGATGAGAAGGTTGTCCCCAGTTGCCATAGTGCTTGGAGAGCCTGCTTGGAGCAGGACCATCCTGGGGGTCTTATTCCTGCCCATCACAGTGGATAAGCTCTGGAGAATCAAGAAAAACAAGGAAAAAGTTGCCACACATTTGTAGAATGAGCCCAAAAGGTGTCAGTGAGCAAATTTTCTTTTCTGCCCTGTGGAGTCCATATGCAGGTCCTTAGGATGGAGCAGCAGTGGGCCTAGGGTAAGACTTCTCCTGGGGGACCAAATAGGCAGACTAGCTTCATGGATTTAAATAAGAGCAGCAAAAAAGAGGCATATAACTCAGTGACACAATGCTGGAAAACAGTTAGGTTCCTCAAAATCACAGGCTCCTTCTGTGCAGGGTTTTGGGCTGTAACCCACTCACCTTTTCTTCTTGGACAGGAATTTAGCACAAGCATGGTCAGCTGTACAGTGTAGCTGATTTTCTTCTTATATGTCCCACATTTTTTTTTCAAGATAGGAACTTCTGTCTTGTTGGATGGCTGTATTACCTCGGCAGAGATTTTCACGCCTAATCCAGTAAGTGGCTTTAGCCTCAAGGATGCCGTGTTCCTCAGATTTGGGTTGAAAGGACTACATTTCTTTGTCAGAGTCAGCTTGACCCAAGGAGAGAGTAAAGATGTTTATGCCCAGGCTTGTAACCTTCTCTGGGTAGCAACGTGCTGCCTGGACATATCCTTGCTGCCTTTCATCCCCCAAGCCCACATCTGCTCTGCTGGGGAACTGAGCTGACATCTGGGAGGATTAATATTTTAGAGCTCTCATACATTATTCGTTCTCCTTCCAGAGCACCACAGCATTGCGCTCTCTTTTCCTCTCTGTCCTTCCTTCCTGCCTGGTCCTCCTTCCGCCTCCCTTTTTATCTGGTGCTCACGCTGGTGCTGGGTACACTCAGGCAGCTCCATCAGGTAGTTTAGAGCAAGTGGAATAAAACCTTCAGTGTGTCTCAGCATGTCCTCAGCATGACCTGGATGGGGCAAATGATTAAAGCAAGTCATAGCATTTCTGTAAAACAAACTTTGAATCCAAAAAGTGTGTTTCAATGATTTTGGTTGAAGATTTCACATTTCCTCACAAGACCACAAGACTGTTTATCTTTTTTTAATTCTGCATTAATCACAATTACTTAATTACATCTTAAAAACAGCTGTTTGTTCTTATCATCTGACATTTAAAAAGAAGACTTTATGACAAAATGGAATTGAACTTTTCTCTGTAGCTTCTTAGCACAACTTGGTTCCTTTTTTTTTTTTTTTTTCTAAGTTGTCAGGGAGCTTAATGCCACATCTGGCACTGGAGCAGAGTGAGCAATATGTCTCCCTGCAAAATTACCTTTTCATGCACTGAAAGAAAAGAGAAATGTTTCTGGAAGATGTGAAAAGCTTCCTTTGCAGCAAAAGTATCTTTGGGAGAAGTAGGGTGTGCTTCCAGCGACTTCACATGGCCAAGGACATGCTCTGTGCAGGAGCCAGGTCCTCCCTGCTGTTGGCACCCCAGAAGCCACAGGAAAAGTGCCAGGAGCTCTGTTGTCACCCTAAATCCTTCTCCTTAACCTGGGGGAGGAAGGGGAGCTTGGGGGGATCATTCCTCAAGACCTTTGGAGTGAATGTCTTTACGTTGTGTGCTTCTTGCTCTTTGTGGGGGCTGAGGAGATCTACCCAGGCAAGTGTCCCATAGCCCTTGCGTATCTCTGATATCTCTGTGGTATCACAGTGATCTCTGTGATATCTTGATATCTCTGTGATATCAAGCATTCTGTGATATCTCTGTCAGGGGCAGATCAGGGAAGCAGCCAGGGGAATTTATTAAAAATGAGGTCCAGAAAATCATCCTTTCTGCAAGAGAAAGTGGTCAGGTCCCCGTGAGAGGAGATGTGTGGTAGGCTGCTGAGAACCAGGGTCTGATCTTGAGCCTTGTGAAGCTTTGGGTGATAAAGCAGAGATTTCTGTAGGAGCACTGACCCCTGTATTTTTATAAAGCTCTCAGATGAAATAACCTGGAGTTTCTGGTTCAGTGGAAGAACTGAGCTGTGTAAATTTTTTTCCTGTCCCTCTGCTTGGTCAGATACTCAAACTCTCAGCTTCTGCTAGTCTTTGAACTCGTGAAAGTAACCAAAACTGTCTAGAATTTACTGTAGAGGTTTGGAATCCAGATCTGTGATGATCAGAGATTTCCAACATGAACAAGAAATTATAAGAAAACTTCCCATCTACTTTGCTGAAGCTGATAGCTGTTTTCTTGCATAAATTCCAGGAATGTTCTGACAAATCCTAATGGCAGTGGTGACATTCTTCATCATCAGTTCAAGCTCAGTGATGATTATGATTAATCAGGGATTTGAGCCCAGGTATTTCCTCAGCAACGAGGAAATGAGGAGAGTCTCAGGATAAGCGCTTTGGAGGGAAGAGTATGGGACCATTCTGATCTGCTCAGGGTGCTTGGGGCCCCGTGAGCCCATGTCACATCCCAGGGCTGCTGGGGATACTGCCCTGGTTCATGGACACTTGCCTGCTTGCCTTGCACCCGAGTCTGGCTGCCTGCTCTTCTCCATGAGGGGTTGGGGTTGTTTTGCTTAGTGTGACCCTGCAGCGCTGTGCAACCTGCTGCAGTGTCAGAGCTTTGTGGAACTGGGAGGAAAGGTCTCTCCCCAGTAGAAGCAGTGGCAGGAGATGATGTTTCCCACATAAGGAATGGGAAAACCTTAGATTTAAGATGCAACAGAACAAAATTGAGAAGCCTGGGTTTGTCCTCACCCAAAGCAGTTTACATGTTTTCATGATTTGAAGCTCTACCTATTACTACAGAAAATGAAGTAGAAGTAGAAAGGCAGAAACCCTGAAACCAGCTGTTGATCTTTGTGGGAAGTTGTACAAAGGCTTTAAATCCTTCGGGCTATGTCTGGCTCTAGGCGGTTTGGACACACTCTCAGCTCATTTTCCTGAGGACATTTCTGCTGTGTTACCTTTGGGAGTGGAGCAGCAGCGGCTGCAGCAGCAGCACCGTGAGCACCCGAGCAGGGGGCTGCAGCCACCTGCACTCCAGGTGTCACCTGCGCATCCACATGTGACAGCACCGGAGCATTAAACATCTCTTTCTTTCATACTCTTTTCTGCCTTCCCAGCTGGGAATAAAAGTAGCTTCAGGACTTAGGGCATTTTGACACAGCAGAATTGCTCAGAAGGAGGCTGGTTTGAATAAACTATATCCCAGGGTGTTTTCCTCGGGGCTCTTCTGGCAATGCCAGGCCTGCCAGGCAGCTACGCCGTAGCAACTTGAGCTGCCTGAATTTGTCTGTCAGCTCCAGGGAAAGCTGTGTTTGTGTCTGATGCTCATCCCAAATGCTGGCAGCTATTTTGGGGCTCCGTGTCATCCTCCCTCTGCACTTTATGGCCAGGACCCTCCTTGTCCAAGAAGGTCCTACTGAAGCTTGCAGGGACCGCAGACCCAAGCGGTGCATCCCCAAATACCCAGAGTTTACCCTGCACTGTGGCTACTGGCTACTGGAGATGGCTGGGACCTGGCAGCCAGGTCCCACAGGACTCCAGGACCCTGCTCAACCCATAAAAAGTTTAGGACCAAATGGGGTGCAGGAGAGGGCCACTTGGCAGGAGCAGCATCCAGGGGCTCCTGGGGCATGGGAAGAGTGTGGCTTTGGAGGGACACTGTTTAGTCTAATAGACCTCTTAAAAATATGCCAGCAGAGCAATAACAAACTTATTGAGACTTGAAACGAGCCCTGAAGACACTGTTCCTTCTCTTAAGTCACCCTGACCTTCTAACCAAAGTCTGTTTTTTTTCCTTTTCCTTTTCCTTTTTTTTTTTTTTCAGCAATGTGGACACAGAGAAACTGTGCGGTAAGTGGACTGCTGCTCCTGCCCTCCAGACAGCAGACTCTGTGGCAGGGTGTGCACTGCTGGCGTGGTTGGGGCTGGCTTCTGCCCGTGTGACACCATTGGTGCAATCACTTGGATCCCAGCCTTCCTGCTGGGGTGTCACAGGGCGTTTGTGCTTTTCTCCAGGACATTTTGTCCCTGGAGGTAGGAAGGGCTTTCAGTTTTGGTGCTCCCAAGAGAGGGACGTGAGCATTGCATCCTGGGCCATGCAGGGCTGAGGGCTAAGCCTGGTACCCTCCTGGCCATGGCCAGGCCAGGTGGGCAAAACATGAGGTGGCCCAGGACAAGGGCAGGCAGATGTTGGGGTTTTGCATGGCTGGAAGGGGAAGGTGATGCTTGGGGAGCTAACTGGGGTCTTCCCTCCCATTTCAGATTATTTCTCGGCGTATCTTGGAGAATACAGACACGTGCTTTCTGCCCTGGAAGCCCTCAACTCTGCTGTCCTGGCTGCCATGGACAAAACCAAGCTGGTAAGACTGGGGTCACTGCAGCACAGTGTTGGGGTGACAGGGCAGGTGGGTTAGAACAGAAGTTGCAGTGATCTTGGCTTCTTCCTTAGTGCTAAACCATGTGGAGTTGCCCATCTGTGTTCGTAAAAGGCTGTGGACAGCAAAGGTGGTGTCTCCCCAGCATGTCAGGTTACCTGTGTGTGCCTCAGTGGTCCCGACACGCAACAAGTGCTGGAGGAGGGAGTGGTTTTGGCGCTCAGGACGCATTGGTGGGCTCTCCTTTCCAGCACGGTTCCAGCAGTGATTGTCCTTTAGCTCCTCTCAGTCTGCCCTGAAAAAATTTCTGGGAGCATTGCTCTTTCTCCTACTGTGCAGCAGAAAATCATTCCCTTGGGGGCGGCCTTGGGAATGGGCTGTAGTTCCCAGGCTGAGACAGGATCCTACCAGTTGGGCAAGGTCCTAGGAGCTGAGACTGCTCCTCATGTAGGAGCCTAAGCTCTCACTGCTCTGCACTAGCACTGGACTGTGGAGATGTCTAATTCCCCCATTTGTGAGACCCTTGGCCAGGGAACTCATGATAGTGACTCGGCTACCCCTTTCAAGGTGCTCGTGCTCTCAAAACAGAGCTGCCTGCTCTGTTTTGGGGCTGCTGCCCGGCGGGGCCCACCCAAGGCAGAGGGAGCTGTTACCAGTGTTTGGGATTTTGGGATGCTCCCGTGGAGCGACACAGTGTAGAGGAGGTACTGCCAGCACAGTCACAACCTGATGTGAGGCTGGTGCTTGTGGTGGTCTTTGCTCTCTGGCCCTTCCACCCTGGTGGCACCAATCACCAGAGACTGAGGCGGGTGAGGACTTGCACAGGTAACTGTAGTCAAGATTGAACATCCATCTCCTCTGCAAAGATGAGGTCCCAAACTCACAAGATGGTCCAAATCCAATGGAATGGGGCTGGCTTTGCAAAAATGGGTCCCACCACCCAACCATGGTGAAGCCACGCGTCTGGAAGAGTCTGTCAAGTCATCATGGTGGGTAATGTTTGCAAGCAGGGTGCTTGCAAAGCTTGCAGAGCAAGTGGCTGCTGCTTTTTCTTCCTCTTTGTGGTAGATACTCCCTTTGTTTCCCCCAAGTCTCTATAGGCTCTTTCTCCTCAGAAGCACTCTTGAAGAGCCTGCTAGGCTCTCTGTGCCCCCCCGGGAACCTGGGAGCCCTGCAAGCCAAACACTGGCAACTTACTGAGTGCAACGGTGGTTGGGGAAGTGGCAGCTGCTGGAGGAGGGAGCAGTTCAGATGGCAACTGCAGATATCAGCATCGTCGAGCCACAGGAAGGTCTTGTCCCCAGGCAGGTGTGAAGTGAAGCAGGGACCCCTGAGTCGAGTCGGTGCCAGACTTGCCCCAGGCAGCTCAGGCTCAGCCTGGCCCGCACTTATGGTCGGGAATCACCAGAGAGAGAGGAGGCTGCTTTGGGAAATCAAGGATGGTCAAAAGAGTTTCCTGCCAAGGCTGCCAGCCTTTTGCTGAGTCCATCCCTGCTGCGAACGCTCTGCTCCTCCCTGCAGCCTGTACGGTTGCAAGGCAGGTCTGAGAGCGATAATTAGGCTGAGCAGCGTCCTGCCACAAGCTGCCTGCTCTGCACTGGGGGGCAGAGGTTTGGGCTGCATCCTGGGGCTTTGAAGGCTCAATACAGAATATGGGATGGGAACCTTTCTCGGGGAGCAGCATCCCTGCTGGTATCGGTGGCGTGCAGGGTGGTTTGGCGGTATGTTTGGAATTGATGCTGTGTGACAGCTGTGGGAAGGGCTGTCCCACGCTTTCACTTCAGATTTCCCTGTTAGATGCATCCTGTGAAATGGCTGCATGACTTGTGCTCATGGAAACGGGGGAAGAAATAGGATTTTGTACCAGCACGTGTGGCCACAGGGCTCTTGTGGCTGAAGTGAGCTGCGGATGTATCTGAGAGGCTTCTTTCTGCTTGGCTGGGAGGCAGGAGCGATCCCAGGCATCCTTTGGGATGCTCTAGTCCTTTCTCCAATTAGGCAGAGAGTTAATAGTGTGATCACAGTGGTGGTTATTCAATGTTAGGCATGGATTAACTACCTCCTCAGTGAGACTTCCAGGCATTGGCTCTGTGTGCTGCCAATGCTCCTCGGGTGTGGGATGGAAGCCATCATGGTCAGTATAAAGGTGACACTCTCATGGATTGGGGGTGAATGTGGATAGGTCCTGGTGGCTTGACAGAGATACCCATGTTCCATGTGGTTGTGCTTCAGGGCAGAGCTGTCCCCAGCTGAGGGTCTCTGGCTCTGCAGAGGTGGGTGACCACCTGGGGCTGTCCTGCTCCCCAGTGCTGCAGCAGAGTGGCACAAAACCACCCAGATAGGATAGCAGGATACTTGGGCTGAACCTCTCCACATCAGCTACCTGCTAAGGGCAGACTGATCTGGGGAGGTTTTGGCAAGGATGAGTCAGGCAATACAGAGAAGGCAGATGGGGAAAAACTCGGTTACTTATTGATCCAGCAGAGAAGAAAACGGAGGGAGGCGCAGGCCTTGGCTGACAGCTCTGTGGAGTGGTCGTGGAAGTGTTATTTGTGTCTTGCTGCTGCCTGCCAGAATTTCACGTGCCCTCTAAGCTACCTCTGGCCAGATCCAGGCTCAGCAGCATCTCTCTGTACAAGTTTATTAAACGCAACATCAGAGAGAGAACAAATCGTCTTCAGAGAGCTATGCTTGCTTTCCCTTCATTTTTTATAATGAATTCATTATGTGTTCATGTCTTCCTCCAAAGGACAGTGCAATTACTGCCTGCTTTGCAGTATTGGCATGATGTATTTGTTCATTTAATAGTTTCTGGGTTAAACATTGCAGTGAGCGTTACCACACACACGGCTCTGGGGGCCCATGCAGTCTGCACCTTGACCCATTCATTTTCTTAAATGAACTTCTCGCTTTTCCTTATCTCCTTCTGCCCCTCTCTGTGAGCTCGAGCACTTGCTCTCTCTGGGCTCTTGCTTGGCACTGCATCCCCTTCCAGGGATGGTGACAGACTCTCAGCGTGACAGACAGGAGACTCACCAGGCTTAAGCGCTGGGTCACGGCCAAATCCTCTTTGTGCAATTCCTGTGGGCCATGATGTCTTTTCTTGGCTGACATTTGCAGGAGGCAGGACACAAAGCAGAGAGCAATGACAGGATTTTTGTTCCTTTCTGTTGGAAGGACAAGCCCTGGACAAGCCCTGGAACCCAGGAGCTAGCAAATGGAGCTGGGATTTCCGATGTCACAAGTTTTTCCTGGAAAAGGGAAACAGACTTTCTCTGTTGTAACGCATTTTTGTGGGCTTGCTCTTCCACCTGTTTAGTCTGGTCAGGATGATTGGTGGGAGATGGTGCTTGGGGGCCTCAACGGGGCTGCACTCAGTGCTGCACTCACAGTGCTGCTCCCATCCTCACAACGTCAGCCCGTGGCAGACATGTGGCCCAGCCCTGGGCTCTGGATTATCCTGCCCTGCACAGTGCTCCTTCCTGGAAACTGTAGGGTTTTGTTGGGAGTATTGGACATGTAGGCAGTAAATTTGCTCATGACTTCTCTTGCAAATCCGCACGTTGGAAAAAACAAACCCAAATCATTAGGTATTCCTGTGTTCACATCCTTCCTCTCTGCATTAGTAGAAACACTGTAATGGAAAGATGCCTTTTAAAGAGGGGAGATCTCCTCTTCCCCCCGCCGCTCCAAATTCCATCACTTCCATTGGCATTTGTGAAGTATCACCATTGGTACCTATGCTGCAGTATACTAAATATGCCTTATTCCATCACAGAACTTTGCATTTGCAACTGCTAGAGCAGGTAGTGATCTATAGAAATATCTTGGGGAAACAGTTGGGTATTTCTTATAGGGAAACCGTGTGCTAAAATATTCCTGTTCCTGCAAGCTAACTATTTCTCCATTGTCGGGAAGCATGTGGCCATGTATCCCATTCCATGTCTGGAGTCTAACCACTGTCATAAGAAACCATTAAAACTTCTTGAAGACGTATTTGCAACAGACCTTGGTATAGACAGCAAATATCTTGGTAGTGGCAACAAACTTTGTGCAATCAGCAGTATGAGGCACTGCAGGAGTGGTCCTGCTGGGGACAAGGTGGGCATCTCTTTCTGCCCATTGCCACACATCAGGAATCTCTGATCCTGGAGCAGAGGCTTGAGACCTTGATCTTGGTCAATGGTGCTGGAAATACCTCTCCGCAACAAACCATCTCTATCTCATTCTTGTTATTTCCTCCCTTCCAAGAAAGTGCTGTATACTGTGTGTTCAGCAAAACATATTTTAATTGAGATTCTATTTTCAGATAGGTTTGGATGCCTCGCTGCAATACCTGACAAGAGGGTTGGCTGTTTCTCTCCAAGTGAGCTCTGCCAAGGGAGTCATCTGGTGACTGAGCCACAGTGGAAGTACATTTTCAGTAGGATAGGTGGCCACATGATTCCTGCCAGTGGGGCAATAGGAGCATTTAACTTGGAAATGTATTTATAAGTTAGTTTGCAGGAACAGGAAGAATTTTCCTGTAAGAAATATCTAACTGTTTTCCAGTGGATTCTACATTTTCAGTGGACTCCCTCCCCTGGCATCACATTTTCCCACTGGTGCAAATGGGTGGACTAGTGTTTGATGTCCGAAAAATGTTTCCTTTGACCCTAAGCACAAGCTGTCCGTTACTTGGTGTCAGGGGAAGAGAGACATTTTCAAAGTGGGAGTTGAGGATGATGTGGTGAGAAAGCCTTGCCCTGCTGTGTCCTGTGAGGAGCCCTGTTCTGCATGTGACGGGCCCTGGTGTTGGGAGCTCTAGTGCTTTCTGCTGGATTGCTGGGACTTTCATGAGGCCTTCCTGAGAAATGCTCATTTCCACATTTCCCTCTGGTGATGTTCTCCTGCATGTGCTGTGTTTGCTTAGGTGAGAGTTGGGAAGGAGCTAGCTTGTCATATGCACTCTGTGTTTGGGTTGGGTCCCCAGCCCACAGCATGGGTTGGTGCATTGCCCTTGAAGAGCAGTGAAGCAAGGGGATGTACTGAGAGATGCTGGGCGAGCTTCAAAGCTGTGTGAGCATGTGTTTGTTGCTCTGTGAGGAGGACCATGTTTCAGCCTCCCAAAAGGTCTAGTTTGGAGCCTGGCCGCTCTCTCAGGGTTGTGTATTGCTGAAGGTGCCCCTATAATGGCAGCCCAAGGGTGTCACAGCACTATGCACCACACAGAGGCAGCCCCAAATGCGGGCAGATGATGACCCCCATGCCTGCCTAAACAGTGAGTTGGATCCTGGGCAGGGCAGGACAAAGTGCTGGTCCCCTCTGACCACAGGGACCCTGAGCTGTGGGGATGGGAAGGCTGTGGGGGGCAGGCCTGAGAGACAGACCTCATGTGCCCTTGGCAGTGGTGAAATGATGTCTGTGGGGGCAGCTGCCCCTTTGCCTCCTCCTGAGATAAAACCTAACCTTCTGCTGAAACCCATATTCAGATAAATTCCTTTGGTGCAGCACAAGCCTGATGCAGAAAAGAATTATTATTAGGTCTTCTCTTAGAAAATCTGTGAGGTTTGAGCTTCAGCTTGCATCCTGTTTTAGCAGGAGATAGCCTCAGCATGTCATGAATTGGGCCTGAAGTGGCCACGGTGTGGCCTCCTCAAGGTCACCCGAACATTTTTTGGAGCTCAGAGCTCAGCAATTAGGGCAGCCTTTGGAATCAGAAAGGCTGGCAAGCGCTGCGAGGCTGGCTGGAGGCTGCAGCTGCTCCCAGCGCTCGTCCTTGACCCAAGTCCCCTGACTTGGTCAGGAAGGAGCACACAGCCCTGTGCAAGGGGAAATATCAATAGGCGAGGCAGTGGGGGCTGCAGCCAGCCCAGTAGAAGGCTTTCTAGGCAGTGGCAAGGCCTGGAGTAACATCTCATTAAGCAGGTCTGTATGGTTGCAAAGGCAGCTTGCTGTGGGAAGCACTCTCAGCACAGAGAGAGGGGTGAAGACATTTGAATTCTGGACCACTTCCATCTGAAAGGCAAAATGGGTTGTGCTGGTGGGGATTTTAGTGCCAAAACCCTTTGGTAGGGAGAAGGTTGAGTGAGTGGGCAGTGGAGTGGCTCTGAGCTTCCTAAAGCCAGACCTGCCCCTCTGGGTTTGGATTGGGCCTTGGCCATCGAGGGGAAAAAGCAGGCTGAGACCTGGGGAGCTCTCGGGACAGGGGAGCAGCTCCGAGGAGGAGGAGGTTCTCCATTGGCTTTAGTCTTGTGTCTCCTCCATCTGCTGCTCTCACTCCTGCTCATCTCCAAAGCCATTGCCCTGGGGTGTCCAGGCAAAAATGCACAGAATCCTTGTCAGGAATTGTCTGGTTAATTCTTCCCAGTGAATGTGAATCCCCAGGCTACCTGGATAGCTGCATGGGGAAGAGCCAGGGGTCCACTGTTGCTTGTGAGCCTTTGCCCCTGGTATCTGCCTGGTCCACACTAGGGTCCCTTCCTGTGATCCTCACATCCCATGGAATCTATCTGCCTCAGGTCTGGGTTAGCTCAGCTCCTTGGGAAGTTTCTGGCTGGTGATGGCTGTGCAACCTCCTCTCTTTGAGCAGAACCAGGAGGGCCTGGTGGGAGCAGGCTAGGATGGTTGGCTGGGGGATGCACAGAGGCACTGAGCTGTGACCGCGCTACTGCTGCAGCAATTCAGCTGTTTCTCAGCAGCTTCTTCCTCTGGCTGAAATGAGGTTTGTTTTAGAACATGGATGAAAATCCATTGAGAGCAACACGAAGTGCTCTCTGCCTATACTGAGAGGGGGGAAGTAGACAGCAATCAGCTGCGTCTGTCCTTTCCACCTGAGGTAGCTCTCTGTAGAAGAGGTTTCCTCTTGGCTTTCAAGGCCAGGAACTGGTATTCGTTAACACTGCAGCTCTTTGGGGTTATGTCTTTAAACACAGCTATTCCCAGCTCCAGAATGGAGCTTGGGTGAGTGGGTCCATCTGGGTAATTAGATCAGAGACTTTTCATCTCTCTGCCATGTGGGTGTCTAGCCTGTCCTCCAGATCCTAGCTGCATTCCCTCGGAATGAGATGTGCAGGAGGTGGCCACGCATTGCTCCTCTACTGTGCTGCAGAGATGGCACCGCCACCAGTGGAGGTGACAGGCTGTGCAGCAGTGGAGGGGCAGGGATATGTGGCTCCAAGCCGTCACTATGTCCAGGAGCCCTTTGGGAAGACTGGCAGCCCTTCCAGTCCCAGCCTGAGGTGTAAGACATCCCCGAGATGGGTGCAAGGGCAGAGGGTTGGGAGTTTTCTACCAGGCACAAGCATCTCTGAGTAGGACTTTTGCAACTTATCTCCTGCAAAAGAAACCAACCATATCAGTTCAGGGGTAGAGCAGAATTTGAGGATCAGTTGTGAAGTTGTAGTGGCCTTCAGAGAAGCCAAGATACAGTTGCTGAAATGGCACTGCAGGCCTAGTTCTGCTGCACCGGGGTCATGAACGTTATCAGTACCCCATTCCAGTGAAGGAAACAGAGTGGAGGTTACCAGCAGTGAGCCAGCTACCAAAACCTAACTGCTGCTGCTGTAGCAGATTCTCCTGTGTCATTTCATTCACAAGCCTCCAAGCTGTGGGGCTCCAGCAGCCCCACATTGACACAGTTATGGGGCTGGACTTCTGGCATAGAGCCACACTTGAGTAGCCAGGAAACCACATGGGGCTCAAGCTCCTTCCTCCTGTCCATCCTCCAAGATGGATTTTTTAACACCAATATCAGAAGGGTTACATTCAAGTGTTTTCATGCAGAGCTCTTAGAATTCAAAATCCTAATTTCTTCTGTGTCTTGGAGAGAAACACAATAGGAATTGGAAGTATTTTACCTTAATAATGCTGATAGGGTCAGGGGAATCTATTTTGGACACAAGGGAGTCACAGTGCCTGCAAAGGGTGATGTTGGTCTGGCTCCTGATCTGTGCTGCAGCACTGTTGAGTGCCTGAGAATACCACAGGGAGGGCAACGATGACATGTTCAGTCTGTTTCATCATCTCTTCAAGGAAAGAACTCTCCCAGTGCATGTTCCTGCAGGCCAGCCAGCTCTCCTGGAGACTCCATACTTGACCTCTTAGCACCAGTCCTGTGTAGGAGAGCTATCCAGCTATCCTTTCTGTGGGATACCTTGTGCCTGCAGGAGGAGACCCTGCTCCTGTGCAGATAACTGCAGGCAATGAACTCAGAAAGGCCGTCTTTGGCGTGGTGTTCAGGATGTGCATGACCTTGAGCATAAGGGCTCAGTCTTTAACTGGCTGTACCCATATGATCAGAGTGTCTTGAATGCACAATGCAAGTTGCAGTTGTGTTGCAGGCCTGTTTGGAGACGTGCTTATTGCCGTAATGTTGCGTGGGCCCAGAAATAACCTGGAGTGTAGCTTAGATGCAGTATAGCTGTTTTGGGACATTAGAAACTGCTTTGTATTCCGTCAGTAATGTGTGGCTGGCCCTCAGTCACCACCCACAGCCTTGACTTTGCCCTGAGCAGGCAGCATTGACAAAGGTGATATGTGAGACCTTCCTTCCATAGCAGCTTTGAGCTTTTTTTCCAGCAGAAGTGCAGTCCTGCCAGTTGGACATTCTGAATACATGGTTGGTGACTGGCTCCTGGAACTTCATATGCATGTACTCTGCACCATGCTCCTTGTACTTGTCCTTTCCCATCCACAAGTGCTGGAAGGACTTGAATGATTCCGTCATCAAGTCTCCAGCCCAGGCTGCCGTGCTGCTCTCTGGGGTAGCCAGGGGTTTAATGCAGCAGCCTGTGCCATGGAATAAAGCGTTCGGCTCCAAGGACATCCTCACGGGAAAGTCAGGAAACATTGAGGAGTCTCCTGATAGGACAACATTACCCATCATGTCCCTCCTGCAGTAATCTGGTATCTTCTGGAGGCTTTGAAGGCCAAAAGGTGGAGCCCTGGGGAACTTTGATTGAGAAGCTTTGGTTGAAAGAGTGGCTCTGGTTGAAAGAGTGGCTTCCTTATCTGGGGTTATCCAGTGTCCATCAGGGGTTTGGAATCCTGCTGAGTGATGGTGAGCTTGGTCTTGGAGGTCTCCTTCATAGTCCATGGAGACATAGCAATATTGCTTCTTCAGCGAGATCACAGTCTTCTGCTTCAAGGCTTTCAAAATTGGGGGATCGTTGCAGCTCTTCATCAGCAGGTTACGCAGATAGTTGGGGAGAGAGCTGCCAGCCCCATCAAGGTGGTGAGTAGCCTCCCTCCAGGTCTGGCCCAAGCAGACAGAGGTGACATGAGACACTCCTACCCTTGCTTCCATGGCCAGACCAGTGACTGCCATAGGCACAAAGGGAGAGGAACCCCTTGTTAGTCATGTACAAGATGGGCACTTTGAAGGTCTCAAAAAGAACTTCTGCCACCTTTTTCTGATTAGTGATGAGGCAAGAGGGAGAGTCAGTTCATGAGCACTGGGTGTTCCTCTGTAAGGGCTTTCAAGTCACAGAAGAAGAGGTGGCTCCACAGGTTTTCCATAATGTCCCCAGTCTACAATGATTCTGTGCTTGAGTGAATATATCGTGGGTTCTGTGGCAAAGCTAATCCCCCTTTCAGCTGGAGTGAGATGACATGGGGTGTCCCATATTGCCCCTGGGCAGCTGAGGTGCAGAGACATGGTCCTTAGCACGAACACGGGTTTTCACGGGCCTGCAGAGCCTGCCCAGCTGAAGCTGCTGCCATTATCTATAATGACTGCAGTCTTTTCCATGATGACTCCTGTCACTCCAAAAGAACTCTGGCCTCAGGGGCACCATCAGGGCTGAGATAGAGGGAAAGTCTCACTCTGCAGGGGAACAAGAGAAGAGTCACAGCTCTGGCAGAGGGGGCCTGTGCTGACCTACAGGCAGCTCTTGGGCTGTGTTCCTCAACCTTGCCACTTGTCACCTTTCTTCATCCACTTGTTCCCTGCCTCACTGAACATCCTCTCTCAGGCACCTCATCTGCTTTCCTTGGGGTTTGAGATTTGCCACAGAGGGGCTGGGGTCAGGTAGGACTGCTGCTAAATGTGTTGAGGGCAACTCTGCAGAGGTCTTGCCTAAGGCCCTCAGGATGCCTAACAGAGGAAGGACAAAACTCCAGATGGTTTTAAGTAAGCAAATGAAAAGTGGACTTGAAAAGAGAGTGGTCATATGAAGGTCAAGAGATTGGTGCTGCGAGCAGAAACCACAGTAAATGGCATGGAGCTGAGCTCCAGGACTGTGCCTGTTCATTGCACCCATGGCATCTTCTGCCAAGAGCCGTGTCCTTGCAACATCAAGGTGACAAAGTCAACCTTTGGAAAGCTGCAGTTCAGGCATGCGCAAGGCCTTCCAACTCACCAACTTCCCCAAAACACACCCAGGACTCTCCTTCAACAAAAGAGAGCTACAGAGGCCAGGCATAAAGGAAAAAACAGATGGCATGCTCTGAGATGTACCAACTGTGGCTTTATGGGAGGCCTACTCAAAATTAAGGACCCTGTTTCTGCTTTCCTGACATAGTTTGCTTTCTTAAAATTAGATTTCGACTCCAAATGTCACAAGGAGAATCATCTGGGATTCACAGCTAAACACAGCCATCAGCCATTTCCTGGCAGCTGTCCCTCTTGGTGTGTGGGTGATGAAGGGCTGGGATGTGGAGTGGCCGTTTAAGCCCTTGCATAAGAGCAAGTCAGCATAAAGAGCCGTGAGTTAGAGCACATCGGAAATTAAGAAGGGAGCCCTGATGTGGGACTCCTTAGGCTCCTTAGGAGTTAGCCTGCTGCAACTCCTTTGCTTTATGTGCCTTGTCCTAAAAGCCCTGGGAGCAATGGAGCAGCGTGTGGACCATTGAAAGCCGCAAGGGACGCTCTGCCCAACCTGACACCCTTCCTGAGCAGGAGCAGCCCTGGGAGTCCGTGGATGTCCATCTTCTGCTCTGTGCCTCCTGGATGCCTGTGGAACTGGGTCCCGGGCCTGGGTGGGGCCTATCGGGTCAGGGTAGAGGTTCTGAGGCTGGTTCTGGTGCACACTCCCTGCTGTGACCTCACACATGAAGGTGCATTTGCAGCAAAAGGAAGAATTTTTTTTTCTTCTCCAAGGATGCCATTAATGGAATTATATCTAAAATAAACTCTGCTGGGAGCGGCAAAGAAGAGAGACTAAGTCTGCTTCATTTACCCAGACACTACTTGGACCTGTGTATTAGGCACCACTGCAGTAGGAGTCCAGCCTGGAGTAAGAAGACCTGTGGGATTTGGCCAGGGGAGAGTTAACTGCCTGGGAAATACTCCTGCTCAGACACAGTCCTGGCCTGCAGTTCCTTCTAGTTCCTCTATTCTCTGAAAGCAAACACTATGTGGTGAGAAAGATGGAGGCTGTTACGAGACTTAGGACAGCTGTCACATTAGCCTTGGCCAAGCTGAGGGCTTCCCATGCCTTGGATGTTGAACCACATTCCCAGCTAAATCCCAGCCTCAGTTTTCCTGTGGTGTGTTGTGACAGTCTCCCGTGCTTCCTAACCTTGTGTTCACAATGCCAGAACTCCCACAGCCACCTATCCAGCCCTTTGGGCCCCTGTCCAAATCTCCATGCAAGAGCTGAGAGTTGTCCCTGGCCATATCAGCAGGATTCATGGTTCAGGGCCACAACTGCCACAATTCCCTCCCCTGCGTGTCTACCCTAAATGTTTCCTGGGGGACAGATGTGCATCAGAGATCTGCACACACTACAGCAAGGGTTACTTCTGTCTTTCTGTCCTCACTCCATCAGACACAAACAACTCTATGATGTGCTTTTATTGCTTTATTCTCTGAGGAAGCCATGTAGCTTCTGTGGGCACAAAGGTGCCTCACAGCTTAGCTACCCAGAGACAGCCACAGCATGAACAGTGTACCAGAGCTTCACGCTTATTTAGAACCCAGGAATCCCGTTCTTCCATGTTTTCTGGCCTCACCAGAAGACCTGAATACAGACCAGAAGACCTCCAAGGCAGCATATGGCCATCAATCCTCATCTGGGTTTCAGAATCACCAGCTCCACGCTCTGCTGAAGGGCGTGAGGATGTGGATGGGGATATTTTGCCTTCAAGGTAGCACAGCCCTGGCCTGCGCAGGATCTTCACTTTGCATCTGGGAGGTACGGCAATCCAAGCAAGGTTATTGGTCCTGAGAGAGTGGTTCCTGAATTGAGACTGCAATGTCTTTTTCATCTGGGAATCAAAATAAGGACAGTCAAATCTCACAGCTCCAACTTGCTCAGGCTGTGTGGAAAGTCCCTCTCCTGGTCCCAGCCCAGCCTGTCTGCTCTGCAAGACAAGTTACTGGTGGGATCTGCACTCCCTACAGGATGCTCTGCTCTGGAGTGTCGCCAGAAGCATCTCCTGCTCTTCTGGGTAGATTGTGGTCTCTTGAGATCCTTCTAAAAGTTTTGTGTGACCCTTTTCATTCTGGTCACATGGGAGTGAACAAGAAACAGCCTCAGGGTGGAATGCTCTTGGTGTAATTGTACTAGGATTATTGATCAAAAATACACCATTTTTTAATTTGATTGCTTGCATTATATGGCATAGAGAACAATACTAGAGCTCCAAGACTCCTTTTTTTCCCTATTGCCAAATGCCCACAATGGAACAACATTCCCATACAGAGAGCTGATGGCTAGAAGAGGATCCTCAAGTGTCCCATGCACATACACATCCAGCAGCCATCAACCTTCCATGGGGAAAGCCACCAAGAGCCACCAGACGGAAAGCTGCCACACACTAATGTAAGGATGGCATGTACCTGTGTATGAGGTTTGACAGTGAAATCCGAGTGAGGTTATGGATGAACATAGAATGGTAGGAATACACTTGGAAGAGACCTACAGTGCAGATGATACCCTTCTCAGAGACAAAGTAACTCTGACTGGATCATTCTTGAAAGGTTGTGTGACCTGTTTCCCAGATACTCCAACACAGCCCATGGCGCTTCAGGCCATCAAGCCTGGTGCTTCCCTCTCCCTACATTGGAGGGCGTTTCCCATCATCTCTCAAGTCCTTCACTGCTGCAGTTTAAGCTTAGGCCCTCTGTCCACCAAGATCACTTTAGGCCTTTGCTTGCGAGAACAAGTTAGCACCTTGGAAAGCTATTAGTATATTTGCCCCTCTTGTTTTGTTTTTTTCTGGGCTAATGCAACCCCAGTGAGGATTCCTGGAGCCCTCATCAGGTGCATGTGAGAGGACCAAGCAAGCTGTCAGGGTGTACAGGGAAGGGAGTTACCATGGGTCTTCCTTTCTCCTTTCCATTGCCTTGATCTAGGTGATTTTCTTGTTTCTTTTGTTTGACTTCATTTCTGGAACTGCTGTTTCCCATACTGTAGCTTGGCCAAGGTCTTTGCAGGAGTTGATCTGCTGCTTGTCCTTCTGCTGCAGCTGGTAAAGCCAGGTCTGACAGTGAACACTGAGGAGCATTTGTGATGCTCATGGAACAGGGACGTGACCTTACAATGGCCAAGGGGGTCCTGGGGCTGCCTTCTCCTGTGCTTGCCACAGAGAGGAGCTGGCAATGAGGGGAAGGACGACGTGGAACTTGGCAGGACATTCTTGCCAGGCAACCTACTGCACCAGAGGAAAATTAATAAAAACCCACAGAATAATTTCTGGCAACCACAGTGCTCCCACAGTGTGTGGGAGCACGGAAGGGCCTCTGGGCCAAGATGTGCTCTTCTCCCTGCCACACTGCCATCACCTGTGTTGAAAATGCATCTGTGCCGTGTGTGGGGGCATCAAACCGTGCAGGGGTGGGTGAGGGTGAGAGGTGGAAACTAAAGGCAAGGCTCAGATTAAGAGTTGCACGTGAAGAGAGCAGAACCATGGGCAGTGAACTGGCATAATATGAATAAGCATCCAGCTCTTGCAAATTAGTCCTGGGATCCTTAGTAACTCTGTTGGGAAGACTTGGGTTTTATGTGCCCAGGTCTTCCCCGTGCCAACCTGGGACCCTGTTCTGGATTGGGCTTAGGAGAGAGCAACACACTAAGGAATCCTTGATGTCCTTTCCTGTAGCACTCGGCCAGGCTCGAAAGGGATACTGTCCAAATACAACTATGTCTTAGTGCTGTTTAGAAAAGGAAGCTTGTTAGGGTCCATACCAGTAAAAAGACAACTCTCTGCACCCATGTGAGGCCATAATTTTTTGGGGGGGTTGATTTGTTTTGTATCGTAAGAAAACAGCAAGTGGTGGGGAATAAACTTTCCAAACTCAACTCTTTTCCAAATTACAGCACAATATACCATACAACAGCCCTGGTTTATGTAGCAGAGCATTGAAGGCAGGAGGGTGCCAAGTATCTGACCCAGACAGATGGATTCTGGCATGTGAGTGGGTGCCCCAGTGTGTTTCCCCAGAGCCTGTGCTTGTGCAAAGGGAGGTGGTATCTCTTCAGGCTATACTTTTCCAAGGTATTTCAGAAATTGTCAAATCATATTGGAGAGAAGGGAAGGCAGCAGATGATAGGTTTAAAACAGCTCCTGGCACAGCTCCTTGATTTTGGATCTTACCATGGATCTGTGATCAGAAAAATCAGACAAGGACATGCTAGGATAACTCTCAGTGCAGCTAACGCCAGATGTTCTCCTCAATTTGCCTTAAGAACAGCCCACGTAACTGTTGCACTGTCTCGTAGCCTGGCCTGCCTGACCTTGACGGGCCGGTCAGGAAGGCAGCGTGGGTGCAGAGGACAGTTAGTGTATCAATCAGAGGCACAGTGTTAGTGTTCCTCGACAGTTCACCTAAAAATGAACTGTGTCCTGATAGGGCTCAGGCTGACATCCACCCCTCGCAGCGTTTCCTCATAACCAGGTTACTGCCCCATGGCTTGAGAGGCCTCAGCCCTTCTCCCATTGCTCAGTTGCTGGCTGACACCAGATCAGACCCTGCTTAGCCGCGCCGCTGCCACTGGCAATCACTTTATTTCAGTGTGTCCCTGGAGGACAGTGCCACAGAGCCAGGAGGAAAGCCAGGAGGAGACATGAGTGTGGAGGACTCCGGAAGAGGAAGAGCAGACGCATGTTTATAGGGATAAGTGGCGCAAAAGGGAAGCTGTTGCAGCCAGTTTTGGCAAGCGTGGTCGTGTCGCTAATTAATCACTGTCTGCATCTGCAAGTGCTGTGATACCTCCCGGGGGCCAGACTGTGCCAAGACTGGGTTTGCTGGTCAGCCCTGTCATGGACACTGTGCTTGTACCTCCCCACATCTGACCAGGACCTAGTGGCTGGGAGAGCGCAATGTACCTTCCAGTCCCACCAGGTCCTGGGGCATCAGGCAGTGCCTTTGTGGAGCTCTGTTCTGACTGGGAAAGGTGCCTGCAGATGTGGCGGGAGAAACAGCATGGGAAGGCTCCACACATTCTGCAGCTTGGGAGCTCCATGTGTGTCAGGCACCCAAGTCCTTCAATACATGCAGGCCTGGGAGTCTTTGAGGTAGGAGATGATACCTGGCAGTATATAAACACTGGCAGCTATAGTCAGATATAGGTCAGCTGGTCTGGTCATAGGAAGCAGCATAATGGTGCTGTTAAATTCCAGGACGGCATTTTGCAATGTTGAAAGCATCAAGCTGGCTGCTCATACGCCTCCCCATGGAGCACATGGCGCTTAGCCAGCAGACTTGTTGCTTGTTACCTGTGTGGGCACACTGTCCTCCTTGGAGGCAAGTGGCTGCCAGGAGGGCAGAACCAGCAGATATAGCTTGTGGTCTGGTTTCCATACCACTCATGCAGCAGAGATTGGAGTTTCAATGATGGAATGCCCACCCTGTGCTGGGAATCCCTGTCTCCCTTGCACAGAGCTGTGCTCTGTGCCTTGGGGACATCCGACAGTGCTGTTCCCCTTCCTTGCAGCGGTATGAGACCTCCTCCAAGATGGAGCAGTTCCTGACCCGCTTCCTGCTGCGAGAAACCGTGTCCCAGCTGCAGTCATTGCAGACCTCGCTTGAGTGTGCCGTGGACATCATGGAGGAGCAGGCAGGACGAGAGAGGTAACAGATGCACGGTGGGACACACAGCGGGACGTGCCAGGCAGTGCATTGTCTGCCATACAACAGCTTCCTCCAACTCCTCTTTGAGTTTTATTCTTTCAGGAAGGACGTAAATAGATCGGACATCTTGACTGGCCTGCGGTCAGGAAGACGATGTGGGCGCAGAGGACAGAAAAACATCTGTCTGTCCCCAGTGGACCCCTATTCCGGCGTGCTGACAACAGGTACCTGCAGGCAGGCAAGGAGCCATCCCCATAGCTCTGCCATCCTTAGGTCTGTGCCTGGGGTCTGTGTTTCTGTACCCACTCTGGGACACAGCACAGTGGGATCTTGTCCAGGACAGAATGTGGATGGTCCCACACAGGAGTTGGGTGGAACTTCTCTAGGATTTTGTATCTCTTGGGCAGTGGGGAAAAGTTGTAAGATGAAACAATCAGATTTTTCATTTAAATCAGCAGTTTAGAAGCTTTTGCCATTTTCTCAGGCATTTTCAGTCAAATTAATTAATCAGCACCCCTGGAAATAGAAGGATAGCGGGATTTCCTCCCCAGCTATAGGGTGCACAACATGGCCAGACATGTATGGCCTAGTCACCTTTTTTTGGGTCCCCCAGAAGACTGCAGAGCTCCAGGGATCTGCCGACTAGAGGTGCTAGAGGTGCCGAGTATCCCTGCTGTCCTGGGATAATAGTGCCTGGCTCGGGATCCCATAGGGAGACTATCTCCTTATCACCTGGTTATCATTCCTGGCTCCTTTGTACATCTACCTGGACATACATGTCCTCATAATTCTGCCACAAGCGCCTCTGCCCACTCTGAGTATCCTATATGGAAGCACTGAGTGCCCAGATCCCTTACATGCAAAACCACATGGAGCTTCTGCCAGGTTTTGCTCTTGCTGCTGGCAATAGTATGGAGCACCAAACTGGGCAGCATCGGTGAGGCTGGAATGCCACTGCCTGGGGGTGACATCTCTCTGTCCTTCCTGTGCAGGCATTTGCATTGAAGACAACAACCAGTGGATGGCACAGATTAACCGGCTCCAACAGCTTATTGAGAAACTGGAGTGCAAGGTGTGTGACGGAGGGAGGTGGGCTCGGGGGCTGCTCCTCACCTTGCTCTGATCAGGCCTGCACCCTGGTGTTTTAGTCCTGGCTTCCTCCTCTCTGGAGCTGCCGCGGTCCAGCAGTGCTGAATTGCAATGTGCTTCCTCCCTTGCTGTTCCTGCCGGGAACCTGCTGTTTCTCCCTCAGCTCTGAGAACTTCTCGCTGGTTTCTCCTTCAGTGGCCTGTGCTGATCCAACAAGGCAATCTGGCTCCACAGATATGGGTCACATCCTGCCCTGGCTACCAGAGCCAACCTCTCTGGAGCAGTGCACCAAGCTATGCCAAGCCTGATCATCACTGTGTTTTGTGTTGTGATAAAATTCTTGTGGTGACAATGATTTTTCTGCTGATGTGAAATGCAGAGCCCACGCCTGGAGCCTCTGAAGGAAGAAGCACTGAGCAAGGACAGAGATGATGTAAGTCCTGCTCCTGAGCCTGCCATTGCAGGCCACACAGCAGTGCTCACAGATCCCCTCACACACACACATGGCCTGAGTGCCCTGAGGCCAGAGCCACCTGGCATAGGTTCTGGTGTTGGTCTGGGAATGGATTCACCGCCCTGGCACTGGCTGGGATTGGGCTGAGCTGTGAGCTGAGAGGACTGTGGTTCCTTCTAAAGAGAAACCCTGAGGTCTGTGCAGAGCCCAGGCAGTACCCATGGCCATGAGCAGCTAGGGATGAGCTTCTGCATGTGAGTGCCCACGTGTCCCAGACTGGCTCCAAGCCTCCTTAGGCCATGCAAAATCCCAGAGGAAAAGTCCCAAGGCCCACGTGACCCTTTCAGCTGGGGAGTGTTCCTGCAGCCACAGGAACACTTGCTTGACACAGAACGGGGGGCAGGAGAGCCAGGGCAGCCCTGGTGTGTTTGCAGCTGGCTGTGCCTGACCACCTGTGCCGCTGTTCCCTTGCAGCACATCCTTGTGGCCAAGAGGCAGATCTCAGTAGCGAAGAGCGGCGTCAAGGAGTTTCACCAGGCATTCAGGTCCTACACGGAGGTCACCGCTGGGCAGAGCAGCTGCCTGCAGTAAGTACTTGGGTAGCAGGGCTGTTGGTGACATAGCCAAACAGGGGACCCTTTTCCCTGCAGATTGTGATGCTGCACCCCACATGCGTGATAAAGCTTTGCTGAGCAGGCAGCGTTCCTGCTTTGGGGTACAGTCATAGCTCTCAGCACAGATGCCTGCATGACATATGGGGTCCTGGGCTTACAGTGAGGGACAGGTCTGAGGGGAAGGCTTCTGAGCATGGTTCTCTCCTGCATGAACCGGGGTGAGTGGGCAGGGTGGCCCCTTGGGTCACCTGTGGGCCACTGGCACAAGCTTGGACTTGGCCCACTGAGGCTGGATCTGCGGCAATGTCAGCTGAGTGGGACCCTCCTGCCTCCTGCTGCAGTTCCCCAGCAAGAAGAACCACTTGTTAGTGCCTGGCAAGGAGGAGAACAGTTTCCGTGCCAACCACAGCGCCACAAACGAACGGATGTGGCATGTGCGTGCAAGCGAGTGTGCTCGTTGCTCTGGCTTTGAAGGCTTGGAGAGGAAGGGGACGAGCTCATGTCACAGTTTCCCTTTCACTAAAATGTGTGCAGTGCTGCTGGGAAGTGTCCAAGTCCACCAAAAACTAACCTGTGATGTAAGGCCAGGGCTCTGGACCCAGCACCAGTCCAGAGTTCACAGCAAACTACTGAGGACGGAGACCCAGGTTTGACTTTTGGTGTCACGCCACAGCCGGGTGTCCTGGCAATTGCACAGCTGCTCCTTGAGAAGCTCCTTCCTTCTCCCACAGAGGGTTTCAAGGAGAAAATGCTTGTCTTAATACACAATGTGTTTTTTTTTCCTTCAGAACTATAGGGAGTTTCTCTCAGAAGAACTAGCCATTTTGACAGCCAGTGGTTTTGCATGAGCAGGCTTTCCACGTGAGTCGGAGCAAAGCCCACGGAGGCTCTGCTGTCCTGGTTCGTGGCAGGAATTGCAAAGCCCCTTGTGGCCCTCATGTGTGGGGCCACAGCTGTATTGCTGCTGGCTTGGGCACAACTTGCTTTTTCATTCTGGACTTGGCTCCTCCAGGCAGCACAACACTCTGAGCAGCAGCTAGGGGAAGCTCTTCCCCAGCTGGAATAACCAGCCCTGCAGCTTCATGCTCCTGCTTGCTTGCCCTCACACTGCTTGTCCCTCTGCCATGCTGTGGGCTGGAGAAACCTCAGCCCTATTCCAGGTGCTCCAGCAGAATGGAAGATGGGAAGTGTGATTTGGGAATTGGCATCTACTTCAGGGGCCGTTAGGGGCATCTTCATGGTCATCTGGAGCAGTGTGCTATTCTTAGCAGTCATTGCTGGCACTGCTTCTCTTTGAAATCCTCCTGCTGAGGAGGCCTACAGGTAGCACAGTGCCCATCATTCCCGAGGGCGCAGAGCCTGGCATGGCTGTGCTGGGCACCCCTTTCACCCCAGCTCACCAGGCCCTGTCTCAGGGCTTCTCCTGTCCCCACAGTGTGTCCACCTGCAAGCTGACCGACGAAGCCTGCTTCATCCTCTATGAGTTCTGGCAAGATGTGTCTTCGTGGAGAAGGTTGGAGACTTTCCTTGTATGTTTGCTGGGGACTTGGGTCTAGATGATCTCAGATAGCCTGGGTCAGAGGGGGCTAAAATGCTTTGTGGCCACCTCCTTAGAGCCTGTCCAACTGATCTGTCCAGTGCTCCCGTCTCAGAGAGCATGAGCCCTCCTTGTCTCAGTGCCCCTGTTGACCCTGGCGGCAGAGGCAGCTGAAGGCCCAGGAGAGGGGTTGGGGCAATGGAGCAGTGGCAGATGCACTGCGTCAGGCAGTGCGGGTGCAACCCTGCTCCCCATGCATGGGCAGGGACCCCTGCGCGAGGCTCCTCTCCTGCAACCCCCCTGTGATGGAGTGGAAGCTCCCAGCACCATTCTCACTCTGCCCAATGCTTTGCAGCCACTTGCAGTCCAGCCACAGCAGGACCTTCCAACGGTCCATCATAAGCTTGCTGGAGGCTCCAGAGCTTCTCACCACCATGCTCTTCCCAGGTGAGTGGGGATGCGCGGGCCGATGTGGCAGGGATGGGGGTATCTCAGCTGGTGGCCCTGATGGCCCATGTGGAATGGCCAAGTCCAGGCTTCACTGTAAGGCTCGAAGGTGCAGAGACCAGGCTCAGGGGATGGGCCTGGCCCTGGGAAGCCAGCAGAACTTTATCAATGAGAACCTGGGAGAGAGTGGTAAGACCCAGCCAAACCCTATGCTACTCTCACTCCCTTGGATCTTGCCCAAAATAAGCTAAAATGTTGATTAATTTGGAAGTCATCCCATGCCTGTGGCCTTCTCCTTGACCTGCCGGGCCCTGCTGCCTGTGTTCCCTGGGCTCTTTGGAGGGATCTGGGATCCGCATCCAGAGCCGCTTGCGGCTCCTGTGGGACGGGTGTCTCCGGTGGTGGCGCTGCGGGGAGCTGGGCTGTGCTGCGGAGCTGCGTTCCTGGCACACAGGGCCTGCGGAGAGTGCGTGGCTGGAACTGCCAGCTCTCCCTGAGCGAGGACAGAGCCCCTTGGCCGTCTGCCCCCCCTTGCCATGACAGTGACGGTGCCGTTGCCGTGCCTTCCCTGACCCTCTCCCTGCTTCTCTCTGCAGCCTCCTGGTGGATCATGAACAACAATTAGGGGGCTTCGGGAAGTGGCCGGCACACGCAAGGAGCTGGCACCTTCATCACGGCCACCTCTTGCAGTGTGGCGCCTGCCTCCATGCTCCCCACTACCTGCTCGCCCTGTCCCTGTCCCCCTCATTTCCCGGGGGATTTAGTTGTCCCCTCACCGCCATGAAAAATGCCCTCCAGGCAGATGGGGTGAGGGGCCATCCTCCACCCCTCCCTGCCCCACACTGCCCCCCGGCTCTGTACCTGAGGTGTGTGGCCCCAATAAAGTGCTCCGTGACTTTGAGGCCCTTCGGTGCTGTTGGTGGCAGGACCGTGCCAGAGCAGCTCTGTACCCGGGCACGGGGAGTAACATGTGAGGAGGCCAGAAATCCCCTTGCAGAGCTGAGCAACCCCCTATGGTCCTCCCTGTGCCCACCCAGGGTGTCATTGGAGGGTGGCAGAGGGAGGAGACACCTGCAAGTACCTCATTCCTCTCAGCATGGAAAAGCCACAAATTCCCATTGCCCCAAGCAGATGCTCAGCATCCACCTACACCCAGCATCATATCCATGATGTCTCTGCTCAGCTAACGGCCCAGGTGGCCCAGCAAGGCTGGCACTGACTTCCTGCCCTGCCCAGGCCATGTGTGTCATGCAAAAGTCCCCAGAAAAACCCAGCCCCATAGGCAAAGGTGGGGGGATGCTCCCCGCATGGGGCGACGCCAGGCATGGCCATGCAGGGCCGTGTCCCCGGCCACAGCAGGAGCGCGGGAGCCGGGCTGCGACACGGCAGACACGTTTGTTTGAATCGCTCTTCCCCGTGCTCCATTTGCATTTGTTAAAATGCAATTAGTCCTCAGCTGCACAGCTTTTGCATGTTACCAACCCATCTGCACAGCGATGTGGGGCTAGCAGGAATGCCACCTAGTTGCCCATGTGGGCTGGCCAGGGGGGCGTGAGGGCAACCATAATGCACCCAGCTTGCCCCAGGTGCGTATCGCCTCCATGTCCAACACCTTCCACCAGCCCCAGTTCTGTTTCCTTGAGGCTTTGGAAAGTCCTGACAAGCCACCAAGCCTCAGCAGGACCCTGGGCTCCCTGGGACGGCACGAGATGATGCTCTGGAGGCGGCAAAGCAAAGGTAAAGCCCAGTGAACTGGAGATGTCAGAGCATCGTCTGTCCACTTTATCTCCCAGCATCTGGTTCTTTACCTAATGACACTGGGGACTCTCAGGTCCCCTCTCAAAGCTGCAATTTGCTGGAGGAAGACGGCTGGGAAGGGCCCTGGGCTTTCCCTTGCTGGCACCTCTCCAGGGACATGATTTCAGTGGGGTGTTTTCAGAGGAAACCAGCACACAACAGCATGTTTTGGCCCTGACTTTTGAGATTTTCTTTTTAAACAAGTGATTGTGCAGGCCCCAGATGCCCTCCCACGGACAGGGGACTTGCCCGGAGGCGCTGCTCTGCTCCCCTAGAAAAGGGAAGGCAGTCGCTGATATGATGAATATAGTCTTTTTATTGACTACTTTGAGTAGAACAAAACTAAATACATCTGTAACAGTTTGGGTTCCTTTATACAGTACATTAAATAAGTTATACACAGGAATGAAGTAGCAAAATTCCTTTTACAGAATTAAATGCCAAAAAAGAAACCAAATAGAAAACTTAATCCAACAAGTCTTCTCATAGCAGAATTTCACATTTATCATTCCATGTTAGGAAAATAAAAAAAGAAGAAAAGGCAATCATTCTAATCATGACTGTTAGTATTTCATTCATTTACATTGGGGTTAATTTTTAATACACAAGTTGCATGAAAATTATGGAAGACGATCTATTTACAAGCAATTCCTTTCAGCTCTGCTTGCTCTCTCTGCCTCCGAATAGCAGTTGGGCACAGCTTGCTCGCTGGCATTATGGCAGGGCTGCAGTAATCCTTGGCATGCTGTAACCAGGTGTTTTCTACCTGCGGCAACCCCGAATGTGGCCGTGGCCACAAGTCTGGGGCAGCCACCCAAGCCACGAGCTCTGGGGTGAGCAGTGCTGCTGAGGACCATGGCACCCCCTGCCCTTCTCTGCGTCTCCTCAGCCCTCCTTAATGCTGGATCCTGGTGAGTCAGACTGAGATAGTTTTAAAGTTTTGCAGCAGTTATGGCAAAAGACTATTTCCAGGACTTTTTTTCCTGCTACTTTTGAGCAAGGATGGCAGCCCCAGGGCTGCTGCACTTTGGGGCTGCCCTAGTCTCTCCTTGGGAACAAAGCTGGTTCAGCAGGTAACCTGTTTATCCGTGGGCATACCAATGAAAGCCAGCAGACACCTTGGCAAATTCAATGACTATTCATTACATCGCTCTTCTTCGCCTCCTACTGAAAAAAGTGATCAAAAATAATCTGGGAATTACTTGCCTCACTGGGGCCCAACCCAGCAACCATGGGAAAGAACAGTTATGGAAACACAGCTTTGCTGAATAGATGGTTTTCTAGCTCCTGTTTGCACATGGCATGCGAAATCAGTGTGAATCGCGGGCGGGCTCACTCCGATTCCTTCTATTAGTTGTGCCTGTAATGACCTCCAAAGGGAGCTGTAAAACTAGGTGTTCACACTGAGCCCAGCGCTGCTCCCCGTGCACTGCCATGAATTGGCATCGGTTGGTTGGCTTTGGTTACCCAGCTTTTCGGGGTTGGGTTTCAAATGCCAGGTGAGGTGGTACCAGCTGCTTTGCACTCCCTTCCCAAACCATGAGCTGAGCTAAGCACCTTAGCCTTCAGAGGAGCTCTCATCAACCCCACAAGGACTGGGGACTCAGGAACCCACATGAGATACCAACTTCAGAAATTTTTAATAATTTGGCCAGCATGCTTGGAGAGAGCAGACTATAAATAATCCATGGCAGCAGTGTGAAGATCTTGGTGGTTGCAAACAATGTCAATGACTCTCAAACCTTCTGTGCCATGAAAAAAAAGGCCTCCTATGCAGCAAGATGCTGGTGCCCAAGTGGGAAGGGCAATAACTGCCTGCAAAGAAGTGGGATTCAGTCTGCTCATTCTCATTCAGCAATGAGAACAAAGGTCCTATCCAGATTAATAAGCAACTGGCTGTCCAGTTAAGAGGAAACGGTTAAAAATGGGCCATCCAAAGGTGACCATCCACACATCCCTGCTGCTGACATTTGATTTCACTCTGTCCTCAACCAGCAAATTCTCTCCTCAGTCCCTGCAGTGTGCCAACCTGTAACCAGTGCTGGGCAAGAGAGAGGCGCAGCTATCCCCCAGGGGTGATGTATCTGTCACTGCATTAGAAAATGAGATGTTCTTCCTCAGAGCAAATGGGCAACGCTGAGAAACTGCTGTCTGCGAGGGCAGAAACGCAGATGTGTGTGATGGAAATGCAGCTGATGGGCAGGCTGCTCAGACAGCCCAGGAGAGAGGGGCATGAACACGTTTCACCCATAAGGTCCCCTACCTGGGCAATGCTTGCTTGGCCTCTCCTGCATGCCCTGGGAGCACTTGCCATGAAGTCCAGGTCCCCTGGGCTCAGCCCGACATCCTTGATGTCCCAGTGCTGCTCTCTGGCATGCCCCTTTCACGAGGACCGTACGGAGGCCTCTCAGGCAAGGCTGGCATGAAGTCATCATGAACCACAAAAACAGAATGAGATGGAAAAGCCTGAGCGTCAGTGCTCTGGATTCAGCAGCGTAGATTTGTCAAACATGTAATGTGATAAGAGTTCCTAGGGAGTTACTTTGTCTTTAAAAAAACACAGGAAAAACAATGTGAAACCAAATTTTATCTCCTTAGAGTCCGTTTGTGTCTATTGCTGTCACAGATGCTGGGGTAGAGGATCGGGAAGTCGTTGCTGAAGTCTTCTCCAGGGCCGGGCTGGGGACCCCATCGATGGCCTTGCTGGTTGCAGACCGCCCCATGGGCAAAGCCAGCGGCTTGCTCTGCCCGTGCAGGCCCTGGCCGCAGATCCGGTGGTGCCTCTCCCAGTCTTTGTGCTGACAAAAGGAGCCACAGTAGCGGGCAATGTTGCAGCCGCTGCACGTCTCACTGGCCTTGCGACCGCAGTTCCAGCAGCTCTGAAAGACGGGAGACATGTTAAAATGTGCTTCACCAACTGTAGGATGGTGTTCGCTCCGCAGCTGGGGAGAGGAGAGTTCCTCCCCTCTTTGGTCCCATATTAGTCATATTAAAATGATCGAGCCATAAATTCCTGCTATTTTGCAGCCTTTGCCAGAGGTACTGACCCAGCTTTGCTGCTCTGCCCAAAACAGCCACTCAAACTGCACTGGTCACATCCTCTGCACCAGATCCGCCCCCAGGCGCATACAGGAAACAGCAGGCAAGGACTAAAGATGCTGCTCCTCGGCCTCCCTGTTTCCTGTTTTAAACAGCTCTATTTTGGTATCGCTGCTGGCCAAGCATTCTCCATGGGGACCAGAGTGTGCTGCACTCTCACCAGTTGCTTTTCACCCTGGTTGGAGCAAGCTGAGGAGGGAAAGCAAGAGCTCATCTGAAAGCCTTTTGGGCAGCTGTAAGCGCTGCTGGAGCGTGGGCTCTGATGCAGCAGGCGAGCAAAGCCCCTCGGTCCTGCGGGAGACGAGACAGCCGGCGAGCGCGGCCCGGCTCCGCGGCGAGCGCGCGGGCAGGCTGCCAACACCGGCAGCTCTGGCTGCAGCTGCGCCGCGGGGGCTGCGGGAAGAGGAGCTTTCCCACAGCCGGACCCATGTGTGCGCACACAGAGGAGCTCTGCCATGGGAGCACGGTGCCTGTGGGGCCCCGTGCACAGCCATGGGAGCACATGGGGCCTGTGGGGCCCCGTGCACTTCTCCCTCACCCGGCTCAGCGCTGTGGAACTCCTGTTTCTGCAAGTGCAAGGAGCTGCTCCAGCATCCAATCAGCCCACAGCTTTTCCGCAGGGAAGTGCCACTCGCTCCTGGAAGCGCTCCCACCTGCTGGTGCGGCACCGGGAGCCGCTCGCTCCCGGCGGGGAATCACTGGCTCTCAGCAAGCAGCCAAAGCGAGCTGCTCGGGAGCAGAGCGCTCCAGGGATGGCACGCACCACGGCCGCCCGTCCGCCAAGAGAAGCAGGACAGGAAAACAAGGGAAGTCCGCAGAAGCCTGCAGAAACTCTTGGAAAGCTTGGTCACTGCTTTACAGCTGTTTACACATCTGTCTCAGCCAGTGGTTTTAAATGGTATTTCCAAGATTGCAAAGCATACCAGGATCAGGAGAGTTCTCAGTGTAGCTTTCAAGGAAAGGAGCGCCAGCACTGTAGCAGGAGCTGGCTGCCAAGGCAGCAGTGCTGCCCTGAGCTGCCCGGCTGCTGCCCGTCACCTGGAGCGGCGCTTGGGGACTGGTAGGAGATGAGAGAGCAAGACGCTCCGCTGTTTTTCCCCTACAGCTCAATCGTTGCTTATCTCATTTCTTTCATGACTTTTGAAGCAGTTCCTCCTACTCCCATCACATGTTTACAGACCGCTATGTTCTCCCTTTGGTGCTTTAATGGGGAAGTAAGCTCTAAACATACTTTTCCGTCAAAACACCTCATATTTACATCTTTTTTTGCAATGTGAAAGCAAGCCCTGCAGCAGAGCTGGGCACATCACACCCTTGTACCATACACAGGATGCTGTATTGGTCTTTCCAGAGCTCCTGCAGTGCTGAATCCGGGGCACCCGGGCCAGCAGGGGCTATGGAAATCCCGCATCTCTGAAATCCCGCATGTGGAGGCAGATGGACCTGCTAACCATACACTCATGGATGGTGCTAACGTCCCATTCCCATTAGCTTTTTGCTTGCGAATAAGAGTTCAAAGCAGGTGTGGGGAGAAATTAAAAAAAAAAAAACCCTCGAACACACACAAAAACCCCACACCTGGCAGTGACATCGGAGTGTGACGGCGCACGGCAACCACGAGAAGGAATGAACTGTGCGACTCGCCTTGCTCAGCAGAGCATGGGTTGAGTTCATGGGTTGAGTTTCCAGTTAAAGAACAGGGAAGATATTTACTGACTGAGGGGTGGAAAGAAAGTCTCCAGGAGACACCTACTCGTCAAGTGTTCCTTGCTACAACAAACTAGAAGTCATCTGTCCTTTTTCAAACCTGCAAAAGTCTCATTAGGTGCTGCTAGACTTTCCATACTGCAGGGACAACCCTCCCACGCAGCAGCTTCACACTCACCTCCCCGTGGAGGAGGGATCAGCAGACTTTATGGGACCCGGACATCAAAAAAACCTCAAGACTGTTTGGGGAGAGCAGCTGCCTGCCTGTTAGCTGGGGCACCTATCTGGGAGCCAGCCAAACTAGAGTCTCCAAGATGATATTTACTATGCTTTTAGTTATTGCTTGGAAAGATTTTTAGAAGGAGAAAGGGATATGGGACCTACAGGCTCAGCACGGCAGGCAGGCACATCTTCCAAATCTCTCCTTCGACATTCCCCACTGCTCTCCCACCCCGTTGGCCATGGCCAGGACCTGGCTCCTTACCTCTGTGGACTCCTCTTGCTCATTTATGACTAAGAAAGCATCCTCGGTAGCTTGGCGCTTGGCGTCCGCGATGGTCTGCTCCATCCGTGCCCTCTCGGAGGCAATCATCTCAAACGCCTTCTGCTCGGCCTCTGCCACAGCCTTCTGCACCTCGGACATGGCTTGACGCTTCACCTCGTTCACGGCTTCTTCTGGAAGGAAACAACGGCCTCACCAACCAGCCTTCGGACCACAGCAACCTCAGGAAGCCGCTCTGACTGGTTACGTTGCTGCATATCTGTGCTCCCAACAGCCGGGCACTCACACACGCCAGGGCACAGGCCCACACTGCTTCCCCAGGCATGACCCTCCCTGTGTCCATGGACTCGCAGCCTGCGGACGTGTGCCCCTTCGCAAAACCCAGTCCAGCACCGGTAGCTGAGCGAGCCAGACGTGTGCATCGCAGGACTCTCGGCATTTGGACTTCCCCCGTTTCCAAAAAGCAATCCACAACATCTGTGTTTACCTCAGATGACTTCGTAGAGTCACTTGCCAAGGTTGCTAACAAACACTTACCAGCTTTTTTCCATATCTCTTCAGTGACATAGCCTGTTCCCGACCTGCTGCTGAACTCCCGCAAGGAATCTGCCGGAAGAAGGGATACATGGAAAGGTTGGCAAAGCCTCCTCTCACCTGCCAGCCTTCGGAGAAACAGCCGCCTGCCAGACGGGCCTACAGAGAACTGCTGCGTCCAGCAAAGACACGTGGCACAGCGTGGGCTTAACCAGCTAACACCCCAAGCAAAGGCCGTTCCTCAAACATCTATATGATAAATGTCAACATTTAATTAGTGTCCTGCATAATTTATTACAGCATGTAACCCATTTCCATCTTCTGGTGCTTTGTAACAACATGCAATATTTATAAATATATGCCATCAAATATCTGCACTGTCCAGTGACTTTGCACATCAATCTATACCCAACAGCAGCTTACATTAAATGCAGCAGTGTCCATTCCTGAGGCAATCCAGAGACTTGTACTGATGGACACACTGTACTACAAGACATCTACCACTGGGGTGTACATGTTCCCGACCATCCATAGAGCTACCAAGTGACAGATGGAGACATTCATACTAAGACCTCAACACAGAATACAGTTGCACAGGAAAGCCTTTTCAGCAACCTAGGCATGTCCTTTTATCTCTAGAACTTTTTAATACTTCCAAATAATTTTTTCTTGACAGGTCAAATGACACCAGCCAAACAAAAACTAAGCCATGGCAAAGGGAGAGCAAAAACATTTCAGGAAGGTCTCAGGGTTCTTCAAGCTTCTAACATAATGTGGTATTCCTGGCATACACCATCCAGCAATCGCAACACCATTTGAAAAAGTAACATTAGGTTCCACAAGAGGAGAAACTACCACCCAAAATCCCAATCACTTATAAATGACCTTTTTTTATTATTATTTATTTTTTTTAACATCTTGGGACTGTAAGTATATTAGATGATCACAGGCGATTTTTAGCTTCTGATAGATGTGTCTATCAGGTTTTTAATTTATTACTCATCCTCACTCCCTAGGGATTATCAAAACTTGTTCTAGTGCAGCTAAATCTCACGTTTACCATAAAACCAGTGGTTCTTTCTGACAGGCAGGAACATTTACTTTCTTTATTCAGTCTACAAACAACAAGCTGAGCAACATCAAATTGGGATTTTAAATTGGGACATTTTCATTACTATTAGAAAACATTTTCTAACAGTAAACTCCTAGAATATTTTTTCACTACAGAATGATCAGGATTATTTTTAGCATTTGATTTGTAGCAAGCTGTTTTGGATGGAAATTAGAATTAAATTCAAATGCAGAAAATTAGGATTCAAACTTGTTTTTTGAAGGGAGTCAAAAATCTCTGCATACTGGAGGGTAAAAACAGTTTCAATAAAGTTATATTGACTTACAAAACAAAACCCAGTATTCATTATTCAACTCATAGGTAGTAGCTCTTATGCTTACTCCATTCCTCAGTATTTTTAGAATTCGTAGATCACACCATTTAACATCCATTAGGCAGAATGGAAGGGGAAAAGGGTAAAACTACCAACGTTTGTTGCTTTTTCACGTCCCCTAATGGTTTCTCAAGTTTGAAAGAACTCATCCTCAACCTGAGCTCACTGACCCAGCCACCTGAGGACAATATTCTTTGGGCACCTGCAGAAGAAGCTGCCGCGGCCAAAAGTTGCCTTCACACTTCAGCAAACCCTGGTGCTTGCCCAGGAGCTCAGTGATTCAATTCAAAGCTTTGAAGTCAGCTATGCACTACTTGAGCACTTTGTTTATATCATAGTTTGAACTCATTCATTCATTTCATACCTAGTATAGCTTTGTCATAATTGGACATCTGCTTTAAAGGGTTCATTTTTCATGAAAAAACATCTATTACCCTGCCTGCATATAAACCCTAATGACATCTCTGACTTCTCCCTCTGAAACTGGTGGAAATGCAGAGCACCTGAAATGAGCAGGAGGCAGCGCAGCCCCCTCCCACGCTTACCACTGCCGATGGAGTCGGAGCTGCTGGGACTGTGCTGCCTGGAGAGGAGCTCGCTCCCTGCCTTCCTCGTCTCAGCGTTCTCGCTGCAGCGCCTCTTCCAGTAGTTGAGCTCCTCGCGGTCGGCCTCCTGACAGCGCCGCAGGACAGCCATGGAGCGCCTGGTCTTCTCCACCATCTCCATGATGCAGTTCAGCGCCTGTGGGGAAGGACATGGTCTCTGTCTTGGTAAGCTGCCTTTTCACACAGTCACTTCCCTAATTCCTTGTGGGAGGGGACTGTCCCAGGAAGACAAAACACCAGGTTGTTTCACAGTAGCAGCACCTGGGCATAGTGTTTTGGTCAAAATGGTGTTCAAGCAGGTATTGCCATGCCGCTGCTGTGACTGATGTTTGGATCCCACCCCTCCATCCTAGCCATCAGAAAGCTCATGAAGGAGTGGAAAAGTACTCGTAGGAGAAGCAGAAAAGTTCCTGTGCAATGGAACAAGAAGTCTTCAAAAGCTATCACAAAAGCCCCAACAAGGGTTGGCTATGACCACCCTCCCACCCCAACCCATGGCTGTGGGAACATCTTCTCCTGATGGCTTCACACAGAAGTGACAGCAGGGGCATGAATGTTCCTGCAACGAGAAGGTGAGCAAAAAAAAGGCCTCTGCCTCTAATTTGGAGGAAACGGGCCATGTCCCAACTCACAGTACTCAGCTGCAGGGTCTCTACTCCACACACCTGTGTGAAACATCAGCTTTAGAGCATAAGCAAGCATAGGGTCTCACTTTCACAAGTGCAGGAGGCTTTCTGTCCTCCCCACTGCCCACCTTCTCACACCACTCCTCTACAAGTCGTCTGGAAAGCCTGGATATGTTATCAGCAACGATAAAAATGCAAATTGGAGCAGGTGGAGCACACGGTTGTTTTATCCCCACAGAGCTTTCCACACCACTAGCCTTTCCTTACATGATCGAGATGCTTCCACTCATCCGCCCACTCTCTCTCAGTTAAGCGGTGGTCCACCAGCTCGTCCTGGTATCCTCCATTCAAATCTGTCACAAACCACAACCAGAACAGCGATTAGACAGACCAAGTTCTCTTAGTGTTGGAGAGGGAACATGTCCCTCAAGCAACTAAAAAGATCTGTAACTCTAACCAAGTATAGCCGAGGTTTGAAAACACATCTCAGGGAGGTGCCTCTCAAGGTCCATGTCCTAAGCTGGAGTTTTCGTGCTTATGTCACTGACATAAAGAGCAGGACTGGGGACTGCCCAACACCCCACACAGCTCCCGGAGAGTGGGTAGTGTTTTTTGACAGGCACCCTGGGCCTGTGCGTGTTCTCAGAAGACGGTCACAGGTCTCGATCTGATCCGCCCGGGGAACCAGGTCCCTCATTAGAAATTCACAGCAACTCCGAACTTGTGCTTCAGGTTGCCCCACTGGAAAGACGAGGTTCACCCCCCATGCACCTCCTGGCCTGTGCAGGGGAGAAGGAGAGGGAGTCAAGGAGAGGGAGTCAAGCTGTGCTCTCCCAGGCCCCACGTACCTCCTTGCTCAGTTACTCTGAAAAGTTAACCTCTACTTTCCCAGCCTTCATTTTGCCTGCTGGGCTGTCCACACTCAAACACCAGGTCCTTTCTCCTCATCTTTGGGGGCTCCAGCCTGCACACACCAATGCAGCCTCTTGTCCAGTCTTCCCATTTTTAACCTCTCACTGCTAATTGTTCTGTCTGAACATCTCGCAGAAACTTTTGCCTTTCTGCCTAAAATCACCCAGCTTTAGGGGCAAGCGGAAAAGCACAGGACATTGGGGTGAACCAGGGACACACAACCTCAACAATCGGATTTCACAACACCTACAAATACGTGCTTACAAGCCTCCTTACTGAGACTGGTATGCCGGTCACGAACGTCCCGGTGCTCCAACATCTTGCTGGGGTCTCGGTACAGGTGGGAAGACGCGATGTCCTCCAGGGTGTAGTGCTGGAGGGGAGGCGGCGTGGGGTGGAACTGCCCCGCAGGGTTCATGAGGGGAATGCTCAGGGCAGGACTGTGCCGCGGGGCCGGGCTGATGGTGCACACTCTCTTGGCCGGCGGCTCTGTCGGGAGTGACTCCCTCTCGAAGCTGCTTTCCTCTCTTCTGCAACTGAACCAGCAGAAACGTGCACTGGTTAGGCCTGCACTCAGGGCTGCTCAGGGATGCGCTCAGGAATAAAAAGATGTGGATTTAGAAACAGGAGAGAGCGGGAGGTGGTGATCTTACTGGGAGAGGAAAGAAGCAGAAAGCTAAAACTCACTTAGTCTGAGAACAAATCCAAGAAATGACCCTGTCCCCCCAAAACGAACAAACAAAACCCCAAATCCAAAATGCTCAAATGTTCATATGCATCTTTCTGAGTACAACTCAATTAAAATTTTTCACAGGCTTTATAATTCAGAAGCATGAGCTACACAATTATGCAACGCCTTTTACCTGGAATAAAAGTAGCACAAATTAAAATGAACCCCATCCTCCTTAGCCCTCACTCTGTGTTGCCCTTCAGCCAAGGGAAGCAGATGGTGTCATTTCTGAAGAAACGCTGAGCTTTCCAATTCAGGTGTTTCAGACCTGCTAATAAACACGTCACTCTGGGATGAGATCTGCCTGAAAGCCCTCGCAGGGGATCCAGGCCAAAACCACAGTACAGGAGTACTGTGAGCAAGAATTACAGACACAGCTAACCAGCACTATCCTTTAACAATCCGAATTGTTGCTACGAGCCATAAGATCCTGTTATTTAGCATGGAACTTTGTTTAAGGTTTTGTTTCAATTTTCCTGCTGTCAAAAGTCATGATTTTAGATCACGGAGTGGCCGAAGCTCCATTTACCTGTCTGGACTGTGCTTCTTCCCATTGCCATTCACCTCAATGAGCAGCTCCGAGGAGTCCGCCGGGGACGTGGTGTTTGTGTTGAGCAGGATGTGTTCGTGCTGTGCCAGGTACTGGGACGGAGTCTGCTTGGCAGCCCGGGCACAGTGCAGCAGCTCCCTCTGGAGCAGCGGGAGGTTGGCCTGGAAAACACATCACCGCACGCTGTGGGTCTGGGCTAGGCAGGCTGCAGAGGGGCAGTTCCACCCATCTGCAGAAGACCTTCATCCCCACCACTCCTCTGTCAGCACCTGGAGCCTGTGGGCTCCTCTCAATGTTCACTGCTCAGGATCTCTGCACCGCTCATCTTTACCCATGTTGTGTCATGGGCTGAAGTTGCTGCACATGGAAACAAAGTTTCTCGGGACATAGTCTGTACACCAACACTTCAAATATTACATTAGGCTGAAGAATGGAGGTTGATCAGTCTCGGTCATCCCTAACATGCGAGTAGACCCGCTATAATGTTAGCTTTCTGCGAGACCATTATCCCTGGTGATCACTACAGTCTGGGCAGTCTGTCTTGGACTTTAACAGACTTGCCCTGCTGCTTGGACTAGAGCTTGCCCATCAGGGACACGGTGCCAAGCAGCAAACATGAACACACACAGGGTTAGCGAGAGCCATCTGCTCACTGTCACCTTCAGAAAGGGGATCACAAATGGCCGGAGGGGAAAGTTCGTCGCCTCTTGCAGCTTGCAGTGAAATTCCTCAATTGTCACTGTGGAGTTCTGAGAAAAGAAATTAAGACATGGAATGTCAATTTGCTCTCGTTTTAGACACTTGGCGAAGCGGCTCAAAAGCGGCAGAAGTGCAGTGGAAATGGCACCTGCTATTGCAGGACTGACTGTGCATGCAGCAGATCCTGCCCAGTCCTGGGGCCACCCAAGCAGAAGGAGCCGGCGCAGGGAGCAGGCGGCTGGCGCTGGGTCCCACCGGGCTGGGTTGCCAGGCCCTGCGGGGAGGTAGCAGGGCCCAGCTGGCTCCACACAACTCCAGCCAGATGGCCAGAGAAGTGGCAAGGTGGCCGCGAGCCCAGCCAGCCGCCAGAGCTGCCCGCAGAGCGCGAGCCCTCTCTCCAGGCACAAGGAAGCTGCCTGTGCTCCGGCCCACTCTCCTCAGCTTCCTCTCCTTTTTCCTCCCATTCAGCTCATTTAGCCCAACTATCCACCACCCAAGAAGTTGTTTCCTACCAGTCTGCTGCTCTCTGCCTTGGCATGATCTTGCCCTGCCTCCTATCCCTCCCGGCTACGCAGGCTGCTCATGCTCTGGGATGAGCAGCACTTGCTGTGCCGCGTGCCCAGCGCTTGGCCCTGCCGCAATAAACTCAATCAGGGATGAGAATGACAACCTGAGGAACCCAAACAGCTTACAGTTTGTATACATGCAAGCATTAAACATAATTCTGCAGCAAGACTCCATTCATTTGGTTTTAGCTGAATTTTATCTGCTGTCTATAGATGCAAAAGAACACGTACTGTTAAGCACATGCATGCACTAGCATCATGCAAATCCCAAGGGGAGGAATGAGGAGGAAGGGCAGCAGATGCACAAAAGTGTTATTTACCAAGCTCTAATTGCACCTCCAGACGGTCACAAAATTCACATGGCTGGACAAAAGCTTGCACAACCATCAATCTCTTTCTTTGTGCAGCCAAATCTACAAACACTCAAAGCATCAGACTATCGCAGATCCAGGCCTGCTGCTGCAGTTAAGAGGCTTCCCAGCTTCTGCCGACCTTGGCCAGAGTTAGGTTTGCTTTGCTAGTGGTCCAGTGTTAAGGATGAAAAGCCTTTCCCAGCACAAAATTACAGGCTCCTCCAACTTGTATGAAAGCTTCATTTGCAAGACGAAACCAATAAGCGCAGCCTTATGCCTTGCAGTAAGGAGGGGCAAAAACACCTGACCTGTAGTCCTTACAGCAAAGCTCAGTCCAAATCCTTCTACGTTTCCTTAAGTGCAGCTGCACCTGGGCTCATAGAGAGGCAATGCAAACAGAAAAGCAAACAATTTTCTAGAACGCACTGAAGACAGGAGGAAAAGCCAGCAAGTCTACCCAAAAATGGAACACACACAAACACACAGCACTGTGCACATGCTGCCTGCCAGCACACCAGCACTGCGCAGCTTTCGCACCTGAGAGGCTCTGCAGACCTCTTTGAGGCACAGATCTTCCCCCCTCCCTGTTCGTACTCACCACTAGGGCCAGAACAAGGGTCCGGACCTTCTCTCCTATCTCTGGAGAGATGTCATTGCCAAACTGCTGCAGGGTTGTGAGGAAACGCTTCAGCTTGCTGAGCTGTCGGGCACCGCAGGTGGCCGGGAGCTGCTGGTTGGTGAGTGAGGAGGATGAGGATGAGGCAGGACCATTGCTGAAACGCTGGGGTGGAGATGGGGCTCCATTCAGCGTCGGTGGGGAATGGTTAATCCCGTTGGGCACTGCAAATCAGAGAGGAGCCAAAGGCATTAGTGGGTGCTCTGCTCTGCAAGGGGGCCATGTCCTCATCATCTGTTTTTTTAAGAGTATTTTGTTCTTACTCAATCTTAAGAGAAAATGCACCATGCAACACACAGATGTCTGGTGTAGTGTGAGATACCACCCAGGATCCCTGCTCCAACTGAGGGATCGACTCCAAGTGCCCTAAAAAAGCCAATGGACAACACAGCTGGTGACTCTTGCAGCCACTCTCCATTTGAGCTTCCTTCCAAGGAACATTAAGTAACAGCAAAGAATTAGGTTTGGAAGATCATTATGAACTCACATCTCCAATTTTACTTGGGGCGGCTCAGGACGCAGCACGAGCGCCTGAATGGCACATTCTGCTGCAAGGCCCAGGCTGCGCTAGCACCCCGGGGATTTGCAGCAATCCAGTTTTGCAAGCACAGTTGGTTTTCCAGCCTGGTCCCATCTGCAAGGGTGCCTCCTTTCAGCAGAAAGTATGTTGAAACCGGCTACATTATGGAAGTTTGGGAATTCCACAAGGGGTTTGAATAAATTGTTGACATGGCCACGCTGCAGTTATGCAATCCACAGACTTGTCTGGGAAGTCCTTAAAGGCAACTGTGCACTTGAGGCCCCAACTTGACATAAATACAAATGTTTTTGGAGGTGAAAAGTACAGGAACATAAATATAGGCTTAGCTGATTCACTGGTTTATCCTTAGGAGCCCAACCTGGTCCCCTAGTGATGCAAGTGCTGAAGAAAAGGTTGCTAGCAGCATGAAGTTATAAAAGTGCTGGGAGCATCAGTGATCCAAGAAGAGCCACCACGGCAGGTGGTACAGAGAGCCACCGACACGTGGATCAGACAGGGGAGACGCACAGAGCTCAGCACAGAGGTGCCAAGGCACCTGCTGCAGCAGGGATCCCTACAAAATCCTCGGATCTTGGAAAGAGTGGCCCTGGGAAAGGCTTTTCAGAGAAACTGGCAGGAGGAACTTCAACAGTTAAACCGCGCTGGGGCTCTCCGAGGTCTGAGGTTATGTGGGCTCACACACCTGGACCCAGCGTGAGGCATGAGGGAAGAACCTGGTACGTTACCCAGAGTCAGTTACAGATCCCAGGAAAAGATAATTGTAAAGAGAGCATCAAAGTCACTCGTGCTAACGAGGAGGGGACCGGCTTTTCTGGGCTGCAACAAGGATGCAGCCCTTTGTAAGCACAGAGATGAAGAGATGAAGGGGAACACTTGTTCTAAAAGGAGGACAGAGCAGCATGTGTAATTTGGTGACAGAGCAGGACAACTTAGCAAGTGTAGTCCACAATGCCTCCTCCAACCCAGGGGAGACACAGATACGTGCTGCAGGGCCAAAGGGCAGGATCAGCTCTATGTGGGGTCCCCACTCCACTAAAGCTAATGCAGAGCTAAGTTCAAAGTCAGGGATTCTGGTGGTGACTCATAACGAGCTCTTATTTCAAGACAAAAATGGTGTAAACCCAAGAGAAAGTCATTCAAATGGGCTCAGATAGCAGAGGTCTCTGCTCTCTGAAAGCCTTGACCAAGGCACCTTACCCACCTGCAAGTTACTTTATTGCAGAGTAACTGAGAGTTGCCTGAAAAGTCTCAAGGGACATGCATTGCCAGGGGAGCAAAGTGGGCTGAAGAAGGATGTTTGAAACCTAAGAATCAAAAAATAAATTTTGCCACAGGTTGCCTTTAACATTTCTCTTGCACAGAGGTAATTAAGCGAACTGGAATCAGGAGGTTCAAGCTACTTGGACTTTAATAGCGTGTCAAACATCCTTTCTGGAAAAATTAATTTCTGTCACTTTGCTAATGGCTTTTTCTGCCTCAGTAAAAGGACAGCTATTTAAAAATCTTCAGTGTATACAGACGGGGACAATGTGTCTGGTGGGATAACCCAGTGATTTGTGTTACTGCCAGCATTGCTCATTACATTAGTGAATGTATCTCCTGAAAGAGACTGAGCTAAAGAAATCTATGAAGCTCCTTGTCAGTGTTAAACTGTGAGGTATTAGAGACCTCATGAGGTTTTGCGGTAATAGAAGAGCAGCTAGAGGCACAGTAAGCTTGGGGAAAAAACTGAGGAGAAATTGAAAAATAATTCCATTATTTTCCATTCCAATTCCAAACATAACCATTCCTTCTTGGGGTACAATAATATATTATATACAATATATATTTAACAGATCGTTCCAAATGTAACTGTTAAGTAAAACAGGTCAGCTTTGCCTTCTATGTTGGCTAAAGGAGAAAAATGAGCTTGGATTCCTTCTAGGCTTTGGGAAAGAGGTTGTAGCCATAGAAAGTCCCTATTCACGGAAGTCACCTCTGAGGAACATCCTAACACAACAAGCAAGCATGAGTGAGGCTGACTTATGGCTAGGCAAGGATGAACTGTGGCTTAATAGAAAGGATTAAGAGGAAGGATGCAGAAAAGATGGACAAAATCTGGACAGACGGCAAGGAATGGATAGCAGGGAACACCTGGATGGGAAGCAGAAGAGAAGAAACGTGCTCATCTTGGTTTCAGAAGTGCTGTCTACAATGTGAGCTGCAGCAGCGTAGGCAGCAATTCTCCAAAGACCCTAGGGAAAGCCCAGCCCTTGGCTGACCTGATGGCAGACCGCAATGCCTTAAGGAATTTCTCCTGGAAATCCAGGCAGTACTTGCAAGGAGACGGCCCAGGGGCAGCTCCGACAGCCCAGGCTGCAGCAGGGAACGGTTGTCAAGAAGGTTATAGATCTCCTTAGATGTTCCAGGTAAGTGGCCAAAAGCAAGAACCCCCAAGTTCTCATTTGCTTTTTTGTCTATGGGATCAATTATGGTCACTGTGCCACCCGTGGGCACAGACGGGTGGCCAAAACATGGATTTGTGAGCATCGGAGAACCCCACGGAAAAGCACTTACGTGCTGCTGGAGTGAAGGAGACGGGCCGGGGGCCACCGGGGTTCACAGGGGGCAGCGGTGGCATGCTGGGCGGCGAGGACCTTGACTGGATCTTCACTTCCACTGGCGAGCCAGGCATCACTGGCACCCTCTTATCACCGGCAACTGCAGCAGGAGAAGGAGGAGGAAACGTTAGCCGTGATGAGCACCGCATGGCCCGTCCCGTGGGCGCCTGCATGCACCAGCCGTCCCCAGTCCTGGGGGAGCAGCTTGGGCCACAGATGCTCAGTGGCCTGTTACCTTGGGCAGACCATTTTGCCCCAAGATCTGTCCCCAAGGGTTTTTTTCACCATTTGCTTTTGTGTAAGCCTTGTTTTTGAAGAGAGCGGCCGCTCTGCAACTCCTGACCACAAAGATGCCAGTTCCGGACGGCAGAGAGTGCAAACAGGCACCTGAGCCCGCAGCACTTGGCACTGGTGCTCATGGCCACTCAGTTTGGCAAGGCACAAGCAGCTGGTTTTGCAACAGGCACTGCGTGAGAGCTGCCTCATTTATTTTCCTTATGGCATGTCATCAGTAAAGCAAGCGAGGCAACAAATAAATGTCATATTCCTCATTGTTTTGGTTGTTTTTCTCTTGTTTGCAGGATTATGGACACCCACTGCAGAAGAGGAAGTGGAGACAAATACATGAAAACCTACGTTCCCCCATAAGCAAGAGACTCCATCCATCTCCTTGCTGCTGGCACTGCTGGGCTTGGGTCTGGGGCTGCAGTCATTTTAAAATCCAAATCTCCAGCAAGTTTGTATCTTCATTTATTTGAGTCTCTTTTCAGAAGAACTTCCTAAGCTTTGCTTTCCCAAAGTGGGGAGATTGCTGAAGCCCTGCGAAACTGCTATTAATATTTATAATATAAAGTATTATAATATAATGTAATTAATATTTATAATATAATGTAATATAATGTATAATATAATGTATATTTATAATATAATGTATTATTATAACGTTAACATTAACATTATTAAATTAACATTGCCAGCCACTAGTCACATGCACTTGGTCCATCTCCTTCCCCATCTCGGCATGGACGTAGCAGGGTCTGCACGTGGAGTTAAGAGCGTTTCCAGCCTGAAGCACCTGGGTTGAAGTCACTCACCCAGGTAGGGAGGAGGAACACGGCTGCATGACCCACCTTTTCCAGTCTCAAGGGCACTAATTGTGACCACCTGCCACTTGCTGCCAGCTGCTTGAGAGCTAGCAGGGCATGGAAACAGATTTGCTCTGAACATACAAATAATTGCAAAATGAGGAGCAAAACCATGAGAACCAGCAACTCTTTGCATGCAATCCACAAGCAGAAGTGAGATTTGCTTGACACTATTCTCTGCAAATTCTTTGCCCACCTCTGTGCCTGCCTGTCCGAACACTTGCCAAGGAGACCTCCATACCCAAGTCCTCCCTGCACTTAACGGGTTTTGCCACTTTCCCCTCCAACCACATGCTTCAGACACGCTTCAGACATCAGATATCACCACTTTCCTGCCTTCCTACAAAACCCTCTTCCACAGGTATACATGGATACCCTGATATCACCACGTTCTGGACAGATTCATTAAATTCTTAATGTTTCTCATCTTTCCTCCTAAAACATTCCTAGGATGCATTAAATACAGTATCAAAGTGCTGGCAAAGCAAGCGGAGCTGCTCTCGTTAACGCACATGGGGAAAAAGAAAAAGAGTTACATGCAATTTATTCCCCTAAAATAAAACCAGCTACTGCTGTGCTGTGGCATGAGACAAGAGCAGATCCCCGGAGAAGCCAACACCTTCTCTTCCGGGCTCGCTCTGGCAGACAGACAAGAAGTAAACAGGGTTGTTAAATTTAAAAGCTTCCTGTTAATGATCCAGGGCATCTATAAATGCAGATTAAAAAGCATCTTTCTGCAACTTCTGACTTTGAGCCTGAATACAATAATTTAATGAGAATCATGTGAGCAAACCAGACCCAGCGCAAGTACTTGAGCCCGGGATTGAGGGTGAGCTCAGAACGAGGTGGAGATCTCTGGAGCAGCAGCTCCTCAAGACACCTGCAAGTTGTGCTACCTGAGCAGTCCATTCTGCTGAAGTCCTGCGCAGAAGCCAAGTGCCACCCCAGCCTTTGGAGGCCAGAGACATGTGTCCCAGCTGGAACAGCACTGCGAGCTGGTGCTCCATCAGCTGCCAGCCTGTGTCTGGCCTGGCTGCAGCACCTCAGAAACCAGCAACTCTTCCCCAAAGATACAAATATATACAAGATACTGCTGCATGCTATACACTCGTGTGTGCCATTTCAGGAGTCCAAGTACATGAGGGACTGAGTGCCCACGTGGACCTGAAACGTAACATCTCTCTTCTTGTCCAAGCACCATACCACAAGGTCCTGCTTTTACTTGATTCTCCATGTTAACTCTTGACATGCTCTATTTCTTCTACTGCTCCAATTCTAGCCCTAGAACAGCAAATTAAAAAGGAGCATCAATTAAGACTAAACGCAGTCAATAATCCTCCCTTAATGGGAGAAGAAGAGAATAAATTATATCAAAGTACAACAAAGCAGAATAAAATTCAGGGCTAGGAGTAGTTGTCAGAGAGCATCCCCGTCCTGAGCATGTCATTGCGGGGAGAACTGTGGCTCAAGCCTTCCCTGCAGTTGCACAACACAGATAGGGACAGTTTAAACAGCTGCTTGAGACCAATTTCATCATATTTATTTTCTTTAAGGAAGCCTTCCGACCATAGTATCTAATAATAAAGGAGTGTTGCTATGACAGGCAACCTCTCAAGAATGGCTAGCATCTGATCTCTTTGGAAACTGGAAGTATATAAAGAAGCTCGCTTTACTTATCTCTTCATGCTTCTGAGCTTGAAAACAGTTATATACAGCTCCCTGGCTTGAGACTTTTTTCACTCGTTTCTTAGAGTGCTACTGTAGAGCTACTGGAGGTAGCTACTTCAGAAGAACAGAGAGGATGGACAGCACTATCTTCAAAACTTTTGTTGCAGGTATAGGAGCCCCCTTGATTCACCATTGGAAGAATTAATGGAAAAAAAGAGCTTTCCTCAAATGGAACCAAAGTGGTACATCTTCATTACAACAGCTGCACAGCATCTGAACTGCTTTCTCCCCAAACCAGCCTGCTGGATTCAAGCACTCTAGCTTATCCGACTTCAGCTCTTTGCAAAAGTCAATACATGAAACATATTAGAAGAAAGCAAGCGCGTTAAACATGATACAGCAGAACTTAACTGTCAGTTAGGCCATAAAAGGACTTGCTTTTCCTTTTTTCTCTTGCGGCTTGCAAGATAGAGCAGCCTTGAAATGCAATGAGGTGCTCGCAGCTAGATTGCAAAAAGTCTGCGAACGAACAACATTTTGGTTTCAGTTGGTGTTTTTCAACAAGGTCATATACAGAAAGGGTTTGCTCCGTGATTCAGAGATGCAGGACGAAGACACACAAGCTAATACTGAAACAATAGTCTTAGGCAGAACAGATGTTTTTGACTTTCACACGGAGGAGGCTGAACACGCTCCTACCCCCAGCAGCCACTTCCCCCCGATGCAGAAAGGTCAGAGCCTGTAGTTCGGACTGGCCTTTGTGGAGCAGCGGCCAAGGAAGCCGTCCCAAAGGCTGAGCCCACGACGGGGCCGCTCACTCAGGCCCCGCGCCAAGCGAGCTGCCTCGCTCGCGCTGCGCCGCGTCGCGTCCGGCGGAGGCACCGGCGCCCTCAGAGCCTCTCCAGCAACCCCTGGGTTACTCACCACAAGGGCAGCCCGGCCGCAGGCAGATGTTTCTCCTTCCACCAGCCCCCGTGGCCCAGATGGCCACTTGTGTTAGAGGCATAAGCTGCCGAATGCCAAAAAGTCAGCGCGAACAAGGCTCCCTAGACAGGACAGTCCTGCAAAACAGAGGTTTGCGGCTCTGTTTTGCGAGATCACCACCCAAACAGACGAGCAACAACCACGGCCTTAAGACAAAGCAATATAAAACTTGTCCAAACAGCAAAAGAAACCATCTGGAGGAGGAACAGGCGGGCAAAGGACGGGTACTTTGGTGCCCTCCCCATGCCCACAGTCTGCAAGGGCTGTTGCAAGATAACCAGCTTACTGTTACCCCGGAGCAAAGGCCAGAGAAACGGCTCACAAAACACCCCTCGCAACCCAAACAAGCCTATAATTAAAAGGACATGCTGCAACGGGCTGGCTTTCCCAGGTTCCCTGTTGATAATGCAAATGCAAACTCAAGGCAGCATCAGTGTAACCTGACCTGATAATGTAAATAGGGTGAAATGAAATATGGTCCGCCACCTCCCCAGCTTTGGCGAATGTTTATTTTGAATAACATGCTTATCTGTTCCAACTGCTCGCCATCTGTTTTCAGTCTCCACTGAGCTAATATTTTGCACATTTAGGAACTGACAAAAGGGAAGAATTGCATTTAAATTTTATTAACATCTTTCCTCCGCTCTGAGGTTGCCTTTCCTTTCCCTTGACAGCTCCAAGCCACTTGCAAAGCACCTTTGCAAACTCCTTTAAGACATGCAGATGAGGGAGGTTATCTGCATGCAAAGCAACAGCTTTATCATGCAGGCTGCCAACATTTGCTGTTTGCTGCTGCTCTACTGCAAACTCTCCCCTGCTTTTCGCCTGGCTGCCTCCCCCAAGGTCCAACTGAAATCAATTTGTCTAGGGGGAAAAAAAAGCCAGTATTTTATCTTCTTGCAGCATCACTGCATGAGAAAAAGAGGAAGGGGAAAGGCTGAGATATGCATCAGAAGCAAGGCAACTGATAAGGCAGCCTTGGCAAGCAAGGGATTACTTTGCAAACAGTCTGCAGGCAGGGAGAGGGGAAGAGCAGAGGGGGTGGGGAGTGTATTTATAGGCAAATAAGGATGATTATTTGCATTGAGGGGGGTTTCCAGCCATCTCTCTTCAACGAGACAGTAAACAAGAGTTTACTGACAGCCAAGAAATGGGCAGACCCAGAAACACACAACAGGTCAGCAGCAGGCGTTGGGCAGCGAAAGCTCCACTTGCTGCTTGTTCTGCATCCCCTCTCCCGTCACGGCTATATGAGGCGTTGCATAAGATGATACTATAGCATCTGTTGCAGCGGGTAGCGCGTTACCGCAGAGTTATTTCCTCCCCTCCAGGCAATCAGTCTATTTTTGCTCCGCCGCGCTCGGCTCCGCGGCCCAGCGCGGATGCCGCTCAGCGCGATGCCGTGGGAGGGGAGGAGACGTGCGCGCCGCAGCAGAGCTCTGCAGCACGCGGGAGGGAGCTGCCGAGCCGGGCACACGCACTTTATAAATCAAAAATAACCGCGCACGTCTCCCCTGCCATCCCATCCTCTCCCACACACAGCTGCTGCGCTTCAAGGCTCCGTTCGACACGAACCGCGGTGAGAGCAAGGCGAAAGCGCCAAGTATGTTGCCATTCACTAGCAGGCTAGAAAGCAGTTAATAAGGGAAATAAGATTAATAATTTATTCCTGAAGGCAGACTGCAGATCTTTATCAGCCTCACCCGTCATCAAGCTTTCTAAAAACCTATTCGGGTGCCCAATGGTACAAACTTATCAGCAGCACAGGTTGGGCTTCAGAGACTTTTTCCCCCTGCTTTGCTTCCACCTACACAGGCAATCGTGGCTCCTACTTTCCTGAGTGTCATCGGTACAAACCACAGCTCAGCAGTGTACATCTCAGCCATTACCTCTTGGTCCAAGCAAGCAGCTGCAGAGACCCCTTCCACTTCCCATCACAGCATCTAGAACCCCAGAGCAGGTTATATACCAGGGCTTCCAAATTCTGGTACTCTTGACAGGGGTAAACGAACTGCTTCAGCATGGCTATCCCCACCAGCAAACCACCTCTTCTACAAAGAAACAAGGGAGCAGATGCTCAGGTGGGAAAAACTGCCCAAACAACCACCCATGCATGGTGCAGGAGACACCTGGGAGCTGCTCCTACCAACAAGTCACAGACATTCCCTTTCTATAAAGCTAGTGCCCGAGCAAATAAATAGATATGGAGAGCCAGACTCATCTAGGTGGCTAGGACCTTCCAGAAGGACCAAACAGACAAATAAATAAATCCACTTGATTCAGCACACACACACACACACACACACACACACACACACACGCACTCTGCCAGAAGATCACATTCAGCTGGGGCAACTGCGTGGGCAGCATTCTGGTTTTCAACTAGGAAGGGTTTGGGGACTTCAGGGAGGCAAGAAAGGCTCCAAACCATCCAAGATATATATATTTTTTAAGCATCATCCAGCCATCACCTGAGCTCCCCGTCCAGGGTGATGGCCTGACACACAAGCAGCAGGGCCTCACTTGGCCCAGTGGTGCTCGGACAGAGCCAAGGATGCTCACCCATTAGTTTGATTCCTTACTGCCAAGGTATTTTAGTTATTTTTCATTGGTTAGACTTGAGCTTTTTTCCAAGGAGAAAGGAGACACAAAACACGACTATTACAATATTAAGAGCTGTTTACTCCTCCACACTGTTTACTTACTAGGTTAAAGCATTTTGCATGAAAAAATTATGGCAGTTCTCAATTTAAAACACACAATTATCACAATCAGAAGAAAATTACTTTTCCAAAGTCTGCCTGCCGCGTCGCTCTCCAAACATCCCAACTGCAACCGAAACTATGCAAGGGAAATGCTGGTGGCTGGAACTAACTTTCCAGATGGGAACATCTGTGTCTCATTTGCCTCAAGGAAGAAAACATGAGGAAGATTAACGGCTCCCAGGCCCGGCAGAGCCCAGACATAACAAGTACAAAAGGGATATGGTTTAGAAAGAAACTTGGTGCAGCAGTTCTGTATCAGAGATTTTTTTTTTTCTTTTAATGACCATTTTGTGGGACTACATAGAGAGCTGTCAGCTCAGAAAAGGGAGCCCGAGTTTCAGCTTGATTAAATGCTACCGTAGAGAGAAAGCAAGAATTGAGATGATAACACAAGCAGCAGAAAGCACTTTTACCACCTCAGCTAACTTGTAGTTAGGCAGAGGCAAGGAGTTTTTCCTCCTTAAAAGGCTGATTTTAAGGGTTTACCCCCAAACCACCAGCCCCAACACAGCAAGCCCCAAACCACCAGCCCCAACACAGCAGCCCCAACACAGCCAGCGCAGCCCTGCTGCTTGCAAACCCACCAAGGACCACTGGCCTCTTCGAGGTCCTCGGAAGGAACAAAAGTGACCCAACACATGGGAAACCCCCGCAGAAGGGCACTGCACGGAAGGCCATTCCTCGCATTAGCGCATTCTTGAAATTCGGCCACATTTATAAAGGTACACAGATGTTTTGAGGCAGCACCCAGCTCTCTTTGCAGTCCCCACACACACCCTGTGCTTGCCACAGGTCAAGCCAAGCCCGGCAATGTGTATTTTGCTCTGCTGGATACTGTGACATGGGGCAAACCTGCTTGCCCTGGATTTGGTTTGGCAGACAGAACAGATACCAACTGCCATTAAAGTTTCAGGCTGCTGGAATTTTGCAGGTACTGGGTTTAAATCTAAGTTGCGCTAACTTTGTTGAAGTATAAAGAAAAAAAATTTGTTTAGAACCCCCAGATGTTACTTAGAAGGAAAAGCAGCCATTTAGTACAGCACTGAGAATTACAGCTTGGGGAATAGAAGCCTCTTTTTTCCCCCTACTTACGTTAAAATCTGTGCAGTGGCAGAGGTAAACCTCTAACTTTCACCTTCGAAAAAGGGAGACCCAAAAGAGAGAAAATACAGGTAAAACAGGCTCCAACTTTTCAGAGCATTTTCCACATTAGCAGAGTTTTTGGGACACCACAGAGGCTGTGATTTTATCTAGCCCTCATAAATCCCCTCCAAACTTGGACTGCTTGCAGGTTAGCAAGAAGCTCCACCCGACTCCGGCTTTCCAAGCTCCAAGCACCAAGCTCCACCTCGCTGCCTTCATTTCCAATGACGGAGTGCCAGGAAAGGACACGAGGGCCCAGTCGTTCTCCTTGGGTAGCCGGTTTGCTCTGTGCGGATCTCCGCAGCTCATGAGGGTCTGCGGGGATGCAGCCACCAGCGCACACGGGCTTTGGAGCGGGATCACAGCAGAACTTACGGCAGCAGAGCCGCGGTGGTCAGCGAGATCTACGGAGCCGCTGGGGCACCCGCTGCAGGATGCCTGTGCGGGGCCGCTGTTCAGCTTCCTTCATGCCTGCAGTGGCCACCAAGGCTACAGGACTCACTGCAGTGATGCTGTTGGGTCAGCAGACGTTCTGGGGGGCTTTGGCTGCTGCAGGGCTTCCCAGAAACGCATGAAGTCACGTGCAAGGCACTGCGGTTACCTGGAAAGCTCATCAGCAGGTAAGATTTCCATCAAAGAGATCTCAGCCACAAATTCATCTCATCCCACCTGACTGTTCGAGAAACCCCACCTGAAAAACCCATGCTGGGCAACTGACCCTGGTTATCCCTTTGCCTATGACTTTATTCCCCAACACTTATTTTCAGGCAAAATAAAATTGCACAAGCAGAGATCATTTTCAGTTTTAGCAGATGCTGTAAGATGCTATTTTAAGGTCAGAGCAGAGCACCACTTTGCTTAAAGGCTGGTCAAGCAACACTGGGGCCACCCCCCGGTTTCCCACCAGCAGCCACTTGTCACTGCAAAGGTGATGAACTCTGCACGGGAGGGAGTGACCATGCTGAGAGCTTCCTTGGAGGACAGTCACATCAAGAAGGTCCATTTTGTTTAGTGGCATGTTTTAAGTCATAAATCCAAGCAGGTAAACAGTGCTGTGATGTGTGCTGCCCTGAGGAACCCTAATGGGGCCTTGGGGCAACCCTGCTCACCGGGAATCACTGGCGGCCCTGCTGCCCTCATGCTGGGCTGGGGCCCATCCCTGCCTACAGATCCGCTGCTCGAGGCCCGGCACACAAATATAACACCAGGTCCATGGGCAGGTGCCAGCTCCGGGGCAGGTGGCCCACCTGTAGCTGTTGGACAGAAGATCCCAGCTTCGTTCCCTGCACAGATGTGCTGCACCTGCATTAATGCGGCAGAAACAACCTGACAATACATCTTTTTTTTTTTTTTTCCAGCCAGAAAGCTGCTTGGAGACATTTCAAATAAAAGAATGAAGGTCAAAGCATTTGTGCTAAATTTTAACATCTGGCCTGGTGCTCCATCCCAGCAGAGATCTGCAGAACTGCTGCAAGGTCACAGGCATGTATCAGGTCCACTTTGCAGTGGATGGAGCAGAGCAGTACCCAGCACAAGCACAGAGCAGGCTGGTCTGCTTTTACAGAAGCTCCCACAGATCTTTAAACAGGTCTTTCTGATGGGGAAGTGGAAACCAAGAAGTCCTTGTGCCCTAGACCACTGCGATTCATGGCTACAACTGCCAGTTAAGTTACCATTTGAGGCTTTTGACATCAGAATTGGAGGGTTTCAGCTGCTCTTTGGGGACAAGGGAATAAGAGGAGGCATAAAGAAACCTCCACTAGATTCCTGCAGCTCACGCAGCTGGCCCTTCCACACAAACTCTGTTTCCCAGGTCATCCCAAAAGCAGCAGGCTACAAATACAGTAAGACCACCACTCAGTGTGACTAAAGATAGCAAGGCTTACACTGCTGACAGTACCATTTTGGGGGCTGTTGTGTTCTTTGGGAGGCTAGAAATGGTGAGAGATCTAGAAACCAGTGATGGGCTTTGTTCTTGCATGCAAGCATTTTTAACCCAAGCATCCAGTGACTAGATTGCACCTTCATCGTAATTCCTGACTTGCCAAATCCTCTTCAAATACAACAAATGTGTTTTTCTCATGACTTTGAGAAGTTCAGTCCTATATGGCATCACTCAGCCTCAAGAGGCTAGAACAGACACACTTCGTAGTAAAGTATATAGCATATACACATGCAGAGGCATCTCTGAACACCTAGAAGATTAATACAACAAAATGCAAAAGCTGAACAGCCTGAAAGTTAGAGGAGAAAATATTCCCACTGAAAAAAAAAAAAAGCGAATGGCTTCAGAAACAGCACTAATTTATTTTGAAGTCCACCAGTAACTCAACATTTAAGAACTTTAAATCTGTTTAATAATAACATAGAGGAGGATATTTAAGTCACAGGCTTCAAAACAAGGATTTAAATATATATCCATCTCCCCTTTCTCTCTTCCTCAAGCTCTGCTGCTCAGAGACTTGATTCCCACCATAATAAATCAATCTAAAGAAAGACCTCTGAAAAGTTGTTCTAACAGACCTGAGATCTGCGCACAAGGGCATCCAATGAGTAGCAAATTCTCAAACTGAGCAATACAGGCACCACCCAATTGGAAAACTCAGCAGCCTGGAAGCTGACAGTTCAAGGTTAAAACTGGGTAAGATCTCCAAGAAACCAAGAAGGAACAAAGCAAGCCTGAGATGAAGGAGGGCTTCTCTGACTTTTGTTTCTTGCAAGTGCCAGTATCTGAATCTAGCAACATAAATGTCCCTCACTCCACAACCAGTTGTGGCTCTACTAAATTAACCATTTCACATAAACTAGCTGTGCTACACGCACAAGTATCAGACTTGTTACCCAAGGTAGCCAAATCTCTCTAGGCTAGCCATAATTCACACTTCTCTCTTGGAGAGTCCACCTCACTCACTTGGGCACTAAGTACATTAGCTGCTGCTTCGATCAAATTCACTCCTGATCAATGACATACACAGGATGACAATTCTGCCTGTTAAAAGCACTTCTCACATCACCAAATAAATTCTTCTTCCCCCTCACCTCAAAGACCTCAAGCATGTGAAAAGCTTTTTGCAGTCCTGCTGAGCTGGAATAACAACAGGAGTGTACTTAAAGACTCCAAAACACCTTCAAAACCTGTCCCTAAAGTTAAACCACTAGAGCACTGCTGTAACACCCTGAGCTTGTGCTTTCCATGGACAGCTTCTGGAGACCAGGCAGCTCCAGCAACACGCAGGGAATATCAAGTGAACATGTTGGCTCAGGCTGGTTCCACAGGACCGTGAGACAGGCTGGGTGGCTCTGATGCATTTCTTCTCAAAGTATTATCCTACAACACACCAAGAAAGGGCTTTCCAATTCCTCAGGTTGTCCTAAACCCTAAACTGGTTATTAGCAATCAACACTGCTCACCACCAGCAGCAGAGAGTGGAAAACAAATACAAGTTAATCAAGAAGCGTAACCACCAAAATCAAAAACATGAGAGAGTGGAAGAGACCCTGCAAGCCACCCCTTATTGCCCCCAAGTTTGTTTTAAACTGCGATTTTCCTCCCCTGGTCACAGCAAAGTCTACGACACGGTGCCTATACATTTCCTGTCCTGCTGCTGCAGCAAGGCAGAGACCCATCAGTGCTTGGGCACAGGAGAGACTCTGCACTACCATGTAAGTGCAGAATGCCTTCCAGTTACCTTCACCAGGCCATCAGCCAGATTAGGTTTGCTTATGAGAGAAGAACTAGAAAGTCAAGTAAAATATGCTTTATAATCTACTTGTGAGTAGTAGTAGCTGCTGGATCTCCAAAGATGTGGAATCATCTTGCTGATCAACCCAAGGCTAGGTTTCATGTTCATATTCTTCAGGATTTTGTTTTTAAGTGTCGGTATATTTCTGAAGACAGTCTCTGTGCCAAACAGAATTCAAGGCAGACAGACAGACATCTGTGTACCTGACATCACCACCCCCCTGAAGATGTGACAACACATGAGGTCTTGCCTCATTCTCAGGTTCTGCCTCACAGTAGGCTTGATACTGGATTAAGGTATTACTGACCCAAGAGAATTTCAATTGATTCCACAGTTGATGCTACAGAACCTGTTGTTCTTTGCATTAAGCTATAGAATTATTTCCAACACCCTGAGGAGGGTACACCTGTGTGTGCTTCCCAGAGGCATGGGATTACACTGGAATCAAGTGTCACCGAGGGCATTCGCTTGGAATAAACCGTCTTGCTCAGGTGCTCCCAAGGTATTAAGCTGTCTGCGAGAAGCTCCATCCTCGTGAATGTGTAGCAGACAACCTAGCCTGTCTCCCAGATTCCAGATGGCACTTGCAAACCTTGCCTGTGTATCAAATGTTGTTTTTTAGCTGTGTCCCTGGTTGACAACACAGAACTTCATGATGCTATCTTTAGAGAGACTTCTCTGCAAAGAAACACCCTTGGAGCATACGGTACAGGGAATATGCTAATGTGGCAGCACGTTTTCAGAGGAGGCAAACGCATCCTTTTTGGGTACACTGACATCCCAGAGCAAACCGAGTGGGACCTGAAGAGTAAAACGGTCCTTGTAACATCAAGCTTTTTCACAAACAGTTTGTTAACAAGTTTTATGATTGAGGCAGGTCACCATACAACACCACAGAAACACAGGATCAGCTCACAACAGAGGCCACATGCACACACGAGAATGATAATGACACACACACACACACACAAAACTATTTAGTGAGTTAAACTAGTCAAAAAGAGCAAAGCAATCTTACAGCTTTCAACCTTTCATTCCTCCTATAGGTTTGGCAATTCCTACCCAACTTTCCCATCCATATAAATGCAAGAGTCAGGTGATAAACCAGTGCATTTCTTCCTTGAAGGATTTAGGTTCTCTCTTCCTCCAGAGCTCATGTAAAGATAATAGCACATGCAAAATAACATTTTTTAAATCTATACATTAATAAAGAAAACTTTATGAAACTTCCAGCTGTGAAAAACCCTGGGATACTAATGTTACTTTCAACAACAACAATAAAAAAGTAGTTGTTAAAATAATTCCCCATCGAAACCATACAAACCAGAGCTATCTTCTGTGCTCCTCTGTTCAGAAAACATGAAATCAATCACTACATGCATGTGAAAATGCATGAGAAAAAAGAGGGAAAAAAAAAGAGAGAAAGAAACGACCCATATACACTTCTACTACACAACAAAATGGCATTACTGCTGCTGGCAGAAGACTAAAAGGTGGCAGAGCCAGAAAAGCTTAGGATACAACACATCAAGATTAGAAGGTGACAGCAACAGCAGCGAGGTGGCTGAAATCATCCATCTCACCCGCTGCTGAAAAGAACATTTCAGAACAGTAACATCAGGTAAAGCAGCAGCTTCTGCAAGAGAAAGTGATCTAGTAGGTAGCTCCTTCCATATTGCAGGCACTCACAGTAAACAACATATGGCCTGTTAATTTAATTAGGGAGAAGAAACCCCCTAAGTTTGAGATTTGACTTTGAAAAGCATGAGGAAAATTACTGGAGATACTCTATTAAATTGTCTTCCTAGATTCATATGTCCTTTGTGACCTGTGATCTTGCTGGTGACCTGCTCCGCGCCTCAGAACATCTAAGGGGCTGATTTTTGGAAGGCCACTTCCATGTGGGCAGAACCTATACCATTCTGCCCACCCTGCTGCTTCTCAGAAGGAAATCTGCAGGGTCCTCATCCTCGCTGGGAAAGGTCTATAGAAGAAGGATGTACGTGCAGCAAGCAACCTTAACACTTGGTTAAGCCCACCTTCTCACATGCCACCTGTTTTTTTTAATTAATCTTTCTCAAGAACTGCATTGGGTGAGTCCATCTGTCAAGGCAGAATAGTCCTCACAACGGAGGTCAACCTGATAAATTCCAAAGAATCAATGCTGAGACACAATGAAGCCAAGAGGGGATCATTCTATACCCCTTCCTGTAAGCAAGCTGTATTCTTGCAGTCTCCAGGAGCTTGCAAGCAGCATAAACATGCAACAGAAGCCCAATCTGTTCCCAAACATACTGATATCCAAGTAAGGACACTCCGTTGCCTTTATCTTCAGGCTTGGGAAAGAAGTTATTTGCCTGAAGAGGTGGAGAGGCAATTAGGTCAGACTAGAAAGACACATTCCATTTAGAACATATCTCCAACTGAGTATTTGGGGGTAAGTTCAAATTCCCTGCCCTCGGGAGAAGCTCCATCTTCATTCCTGTTTGGAGATGCTCTACATCTCCAGGAGAACAGATTCGCTTCAAACCCCAGGCAGGGCAGAGGGAATGCCTGCCGCAAAGTCAGCCCTTCCCTCCCATCCCGTGTTAACCAGAGCACATCTCAACTGGAGTCACAGCCAAATGTGGGACACCCCAGCCACTCTGCCAGCAAGAAGCTGCTAAGAAACCCCGGGGCTTGGGTGAACATGCATCTCTGCAGATCAATTAGGAGAAAATTACACTGGTCAGTATGACCTCTATTGACCAGCAGTTTCTTTGCAAAAAAACAACTAAACTTATAAAACTAACAACCAGCTTGTTTTCTTATTTTCTTATTTCTTTCTCAAGCTAACCTAGGTGGTGATCCACTCATTCCTGCAATAGGTGCAATATAATTTATTTCTTCCTGTTCATGCCCTAAAACACACCTAAAACCCAGCAGACTTTCTTGTCAAGAAGAAACCTCCTCCCAGGACAGGGCAAAGACTTGATTTGCTTGGGATACAGGAATGCTCCTTTGGCAATTTTGCACCAAGGGACAGGAAGCACAGCAGGACATAGGGCAAGGGCGCAATTAGCTTCGCTTGTAAAATGCTCCTCACCATCCTAACACCACTGGTGACCCACGTGGGGGCCTAATAGCTATCACCCTCTGCACGCTCACAGGGAGGAGGAAAATAGTAAAAAAAAGCCATAAAATAAAAATCAATAAGCGAATCCCACTTCTCGCTGCAGCCCCATATGGAGGTAATCAAGTACAAGGGTGGCAGCTGGGGCCAGCAAAAGTCACCTGCAGCTGGGGGGACAGGGTGGGTGTGCGCGGGGGGTCGCGGGGTGCCGGGTGGGTGTTTAATTCTGATTTTCCGTCAGAACAATGCGGGAGCGGAGGCGCAGGCCGGGCCGGGGCTGCCGGGAACAATGGGCGCACCTGGCGCCGCGGCCGCTCGCGCCAGGCGCCCGGGGCAGCTGGTGCGGAGCCCCCGGCGCTCCCCCCGCGCCAGCCCGGGCCTTTCAAACCTGCACAGCTGGCGGCAGCAACAGGTTCGAGCGCTTGCGAGGACACGGCCTTCGCCCTCCTCCTCCCCTGGACTCGATTTTTGGTTGTTTGCGGGATGTTTTGTTTTATTTTTTTGAGGTGCAACCCTGAACAGGGACAGCTGTGTGCTGTCCTGCGGGCGGGCTGTGGCTAGGGCAGCAGGAAATCTGGCTCTTAACTCCAATTAATTTCCAATTAATAAACAAGCGGCAGGAGAGCCACAATAGGCCATGTCTTCAGGATGGTCTCCTGGCCATCCGTGACCTCTCCTCCTTTGGTCTTTCCATGCGCCCCTGACATGACCAAAAGGAATTCCACATGCAGAAAGGTGGACAAGGACATTTAATACACATTACTCTAAAGGCTTGAGTCACCACTACACAAACCCAACAAATGCAATAATTACACTTCAAAATGCTTCAAACGCTCCAAAAATGCTTTGAAGCCTCCAAAACTGCCACTGTGCTTTTATACATGAACAACTGACATCCATGGCATCCTGGAGAAGAACCAAAGTGTCTACAAGTCCACGACCCCTCTCCAGTGCTTCCCAGCTTCTGCTCTTACTCTAAGCAAGGGTGACCAGTGCCCACCAGGAGGCATTCCCTCAACATGCATGGATTTTGACCAAACCCTAAATACTATAGTTTTTATTTAAAAAAAGAAAACAAGGCCATTTCACTCAGGCAATCCCAGCATGTACCTGTAAAAGAGGATATTGCCTACCACAATCTGCTGGGGGTATCTCATCTCAATCTTCTCTTCTCTAGGTTAAACAGGCCTAGCTTGCTTAGTTCTTCTTCATACAACAGATGCTCCAGTCCCTTCATCATCCTTGTGGCTCTAAGCTGGCCCCTCTCTAGCAGCTCCACGTCCCTCTTGTGCTGGGGAGCCCAGAACTGTCCCCAGCACTCCAGGTGCCTCCCCAGAGCTGAGCAGAGGGGCAGGATCCCCTCCCTTGTCCTGCTGGCAACGCTCCTCCTGCTGCAGCCAGGATCCCATTGGCCTTCTTGGCCATGAGAGCACATCGCTGCCTCATGGGTAACCTGTTGTCAATCAGGACTCCCAAATCCCTCTCTGCAGAGCTGCTTTCCAGCAGCTCAACACCTAATCTGTCCTGGTGCTTGGGGTTCTTCATCCCCAGGTGCAGGACCCTGCACTTGTCCTCGTTGGACCTCATGAGGTTCCTCTCTGCCTAACTCTCCAACCTGTCTAGGTCCCTCTGAACAGCAGCACAGCCCTCTGGAGTGTTGGCCACTCTACCCAGCTTGGTGGGTCGAACCATGTCCTTGGCCTCCTGCACACTGCCGCTAACCATGAGCTCTGCAAGCCCAAATCCCCCATGAGCAATACATGGCAGAGCCTGGACTTGCGCTCAATGCCACTACAGAGGCAGCATTAACATGGGAACCCTACCATGCTCAGAGATACCAGTTCTACAGGCTAAATGGAGGAAAACACAAGAAACAAGTTCCCGACCCAGGTGTATTGAGGAAAAGGCTCCCTTAGATTCCAGCTTCTGAGGGAACTTTCCCTGGGTCTACTTTGTATTCTTCTCCAAAGGGCAACTTAGTCTCTTTCCCATTAGCAGTTCCTCTCCCTACTTGGGCCTTTCAGATCCTTTTCATGGCTTACCATGCTTTCCTGTTGTCATTATTTGCTCAAACGACCTTTGTTTCATCTTTTTTTAACTTTATTGCTTACACAAGGATCTTTCAGTTTTGCATTATTTTTTCACTTCTCTAACTAGGGTAGGACCACCTGAGGGTCACGCAAAGCCAGAAGACTCACAGGCATTTGGAGGTCCCCAAAAGAGATATTCTCAATATAACTATAGTGAAAGGCAATTCCTCCAGTGGTCAGTTCTGAAAAAAAGTCTTAGCCAAGATGCACTCTCCCATTTCTTAAAAATAATTATGGTCACAGAGTTTCAAGCCACCCCACAATGCAGCTACCTCCCTCAAGTATTTTGCTCTTCAAATATCCCAGATACTTTCCTTTATTTCTCTCCCCCGCGTAGAGCCCAAGAAGGAAAAGTTTCCTGCAGAACTTGAACATAAAGGTGGCACACTAGCGCTTTTTAAAAAAAAAAAAAAAAAAGAAAGAAAAGAAAAGAAAAAAAACAGAAAAAGAGCCAAATCATGCAGTTCTGATACGGGTAGAGCTGCCTTTTCCTTAATCAGAGCCTTATTCAAATGCAGAGCACAAGGTGGGGCTCCTCAGTGCACCACGAGCCCTGCAGGTCCTCAAGGACAATCATGATTCCTCTCTATTCTCCCCTGGTGCCAGCACACTTCTGAGATGGTGAATTCTCAACACGCTCCCCTGCCTTCTTCCTCTTGAGAGGATACTGGGAGCAGGTAACAAGTGCTGGGTATGAGCACATCACACACACACAAGCCCTATCACCTCCAGAGAGCAGGAAAACCCACAGAGATGGGAATAAAGTGCAGGCACGGGACAAAGCCCAGGAGATGCAGCCCTGAAGAAGCCCTGGCATTCGGCATGCTTAAAACCAGCTGGACAAAGCAGCATGGTGCGTGCCAAGGGAAACCCTCCTGCCTGTACAGGGAGATGCACCAGGTCTCTCCCCTTCGGCTCCATAGGGAGCTGCCCCCAGCCTCATTTGGGGTCTCTGAACTTTGCGAGCCCGCTGGGGCACGGGCTCTGCTGGCAGGTGGCAGCTTGGCCAGCGAAGGGCGAGCGCGGCGAGCGCGGCTGCACCGGAGCAGAGTGCTGCAGGGCGGCGAGGGGGGAGCCGGCGCCTGCCTTGCTGGGCTGCAGACGCGTTTCTGAGCGCCGGACCCTTCCGAAAGGACAAAAAAACACCCACAGGGAGGCAGACGGGGGGAACGCGGGTTGAGAGCTACTTACGCGAGACCACAAGGTGACAAGAGAAAGACACGGAGACCCAGGAGGTGGCAGAAACTGTGCGGTGGGGAGGCGTGAGCCCGGAGCACAGCCCCGAGCTGAGGGGGTCGAACCTTGGCAGCATCGGCCACCGCTCGAGGAGCGCAGGGACAAAAAACAGACTGTCCACTGACACAATGCAGCAAAAACCCGGCAGGGAAAACCCAACGGGCACAGCAGATTGAGGAGATTTGGGAGCCAGTGCAAGAGCTCAGTCCCTGCAGAGCTTTAAAATTAGCATGCACAGTGAGTGTAAGGCTGGGCACAGCAGGAGGAGGAAAAAAAGAAATAATAAAGCACATTTTGCTAAAAGACGCAGAAACCTTCCTGGTTTTGTGCTTCCCGTGAAAACACCGCATCCCCGCCTTCTGCTCAGGGAAGCCACTCAGAGCATCGCATAGCAACCCAAGCGGAGCTGCCAGCTGCAGAGCCCCACGGCAGCTTGCTCCCTGCCCTCCTGGTTGAGGCTCTTGCCAGGGATAAAACCCCCGTGCCGCATCCCGGAACCCCACCCCATGCTCGCCATAAGCTCAGTGCTAGTGTTTCTAAACAGCACTATTCAAAAATCAAATGTGAGGAGCTCTTACCCTACACGGCGAGGCCGCCGCGATGCAGTTGCTCTTGAGCCCACCTCACCACTCCGAGATGTAAATAAAAGCGCCCAGGGCCGGCGAGCTCCGCACGCAGCCCGCGAGCAGCCACCCTTCTCCTTTCATTAGCCGGACATGTGGCAGGTCGCTTGCATCTGCGCTTTCTCACCGCCTGGAGCCGCCTGGCCGCTTCCAGGGAAACACAGATGGATCCCAGATGGGGAGGTCCTGCCAAGCAGCCCCGCGCGCCGCCTCGCCACAAGGGCTGGTGTGCTCGAGGGCCGCGCGCCCGCGCTGTTGCCGCCGGCACCGTGCCAGCTCACGTCACCCGGCGTGCACCTCCCCGCGGTAACTTGTTAAGCGCCCGAGAGGCCTTTTGGGGCCAGAGCCAGCCCAGGATAGCCAGCAGATGAAGGAGCAGATTTCAAAAGGCTTCCCCGACGCGCATCAATCCTTCCCACAAGCTGCGCGTCCAACCCCCCTGTCTCCTTCCCCAGGGCGGCAGCACTACACCATGGACATGTGTTTGCAATTAGGACAGCACGATAACGAGAGCCCAACGGCACGCGGGCACCAAGGGGGGCTGCCAGACCCACAGGAAGGGCCCTTAAATGCGCGAGGTCTCCCTTGCATGAAAGAGGAAGCGTTAGAGGGAGATGTGAACCCTAAGGGTTTTCTGCATGGAGTGAGCAGACTCATGAAAGAAAAGCCGCAGGACACAACGAACTCGAGCATTTCTTTCCCTCTTTTAGTGCACAGACTTTTAGCCTCCGCACCCACAACCCCGCTCTTCAGTTGGAGCAGTCACCAACGTGCAGCCCTGGGCTGGTGCCCCCCAGGCTCTGCTTGGGGCTTCCCCCTGCTGCGGCGGACAGGCCTCCCCCCACGGAAGCACCGCTCAGGGATAATCCGGGGGACGACCCCGAGCCTGGACTCCCCCAGCCCCATATCAGCCCACCCACCAGCAGAGGTGGTATCAATTTAAGGCCCTTCACCCACCACCAAACTGGCAGCCATTTCAAACAGTCCAGTGACAAAGGTGAATAATGACCAAACCAGCAGATGGAAGAGAACCAACACGCAGGGCACTGCTAAGCATTTAGCAGAGACCAACATTCCCTTCCACTCCACAACGCAAGATCATTAAACCAGTCTGAAATTCAAATTCAAAAGCCTCATCCAGGTCTCAGTGTGAGAGGGGAGGATGCTGTTGGAGCTACCAGGTCTCAGGTTCAAAACCACCCGAGAAAGCCTCCGTACCAGGTACGTGTGACAGCCCTGGGGGCTAGAGGCTTTGCTCAGCCAACTCTTCCGATCATTTGAGGGTGAAGTGATGCACAAATGCAGACGCTAAGCGCTGCAATCGGCCCATGGGAAGCAGCGTCTCTGCTTTACCAGCCGGCCGGCCTGCTCCACAAGCATCCATTAAAATAGAGGTTTTTTACAACCCAGACATTAACACTACATATGGACACCACAATGGAAAGAACTACTCCTGCAGCAGCAGCTTGGAAGATTGCTTTCCCTGATGCTACAACTCTTCTCATGGGAACCTTCCATGGAAAGAGCTAGGAAAAAAAAAGTTTCAACACTGAAAGCTATTGATACCTGCTGCTAAGTGTGGTTTCTGAGCAAAGCAAGGAAATCTGAAGAATTTTCCCAGTTTCCAGGGGCATTTTTATACCTATCACAGCTCCTTCCCACAGCAAGCACTGAAAACCCAAACTTGCCAGGATTTCTACCAAATTCCCTCCCCATTTTAGAATGCACCATGGTTGCTTCCTGCCACGCTCTCATCTTGGGAAGCAGCTCTGCCTTTATCCATGGCAAAGGTGCCCTGCAGAGCCTTTGCCATGTTCAGCTGATCACTTCCCACCGCTCACAAAACAAATTCAAAGGCACCGAGGCGGCCAAAGCCATTTATCAGGCTAAATGGAAACTGAAAATTCAAACTGAACAGAATCTGATGGAAACCCATTGGAATCCTCCACCTCCAGGCTCAGGTTTGGCAGCAAAGTCAAGCATTTTACTGCTGTCTTTAGGCCTTACTCAAGAGTCACTGGAGCCAAGAAGGGACTGCTCCCGCCGAAGGGATGTGAGGAGCCGGAGCACTGCCCGGGGCCGGGGCCCTCCCCGCTCCGGGAGCACTCGGCAGAGCTTTGACTTCTGCAAATTCATCACATCCTCTTTTCCATACACCCATTATTTAAATTAGCACATGGCAGATTATGTTACCAAACTTAATTTGTCAAGTAAATCTAATCCCATTGCCTCCTTCAGCGGTGCGCACGAGTTGAGCTGAGCATTTATACCTATTACAATGTTGCTTGGGAAGGGGGGATATTTTAGGAGTTGGACTTCACTGAAATGGCAGAGTTTACACCAAAAACATCTGGGATTGGGCACGGAGGAAGAAAGGATGGAAGCACAGGGTCAGTGAAGTGAACACGAACTGAAGAAGTCATGGCCAAGGACATAAGGGTTGGCAGGATGCTTGAGGAAAGGCTACCTCGCTGCTGCTATGTGACCATATGCATAAAGAAAAAATAAAATAAAAAATAAACAAGAAACTAAACACCTAAGAGCTGATGCCCCTTCCCAAAAAAGAGAGACCCATTCCTAAATACAACACCCTCGCTCTGATTGGAGATCCAAGTCTCTGCAGAGGTCATGGGTGCTTAAAGGAAACACAGAAATATGGAAAAAAAATGAGTAATCCTATTTTGAGAGAGGAAAACCCAGCCTGTAGAGGATTTAGTCTGGTTCAAAAGCGCTGCAGCTTCCTGATGCTTTCCAAACAGCAAGGTCAAAGGGTGCTAGGATCAATAGGGACCTCGCTCAGCTACAGAGTCCTGTCAAAATAGCCCCTCCAACTGACATTGCTGTAACCCTGCTCTTCAGTTACTCTGCATCCCCCTTGGGAAGACCAGGGGACCTGTGTGATTTTGAACGTGAGCTGGACAATGCTCTCTGGTAGATAACTTGGTCACCACCCTGCCACTTCGGAAAATGCATCCTAGGGAAGAAAAAAGGAAAAAAAAAGGGGGGAAACAAAAGGCGGCAGCAGCACACCTTAAAGCCTATCAAAGCAAACCACACCAGCACAACTCGCTGCTTTTGCAGGGTGTCATTCACAAGCCAAAACCATGCAGTAAACTGAGTGTGACGGGTACCAAGCCTCTTCCCCACGGCGTGGGTCATCGAGCCCCTGCTACCTCCCTCCACCACTAACTTCACTCCTTCAGGCGGGCTCTTTTCACAGCCCTCCCCACCAATCGCTGCTTTCACTTCTTTATCCTTTATCCTACCAGCAGCGTTTCTTCCCATCATCACGGGTTTCTCTTCCCGGGCGTCCCTGGGGATCGCTGCATCCGTGAGCCCTTCCCAAGCAGGCTGGGATTTCTCACTGTGCCACTGCCAGACACCCTGCCCTGCCCCTGAGCCGGGACTTCCACATCTCATTGTCCCAGTGTCTCCGTATCAGAGAGGCGCCAAAGGCGATTTATTTCTGCAGCGATTAGTTGTCACCAGCCTGGTAACCCCAATTAGAGAATTGGGACTTCCAAACGAAATCACAGCCTCCCTGCAAGATGCTAAAAAAGATAAAAATAAAAAAAAAATAAAATAAAATGGGGGGAGGAAGGAAAAAATATCATTTAAGGGGTTTAAGTTGGGCTTTCCAAAAGCATCCCAGGTTTTGCCAAAGTCTGGTTGGTTTTGTAGGTTTAGTGCCGAAGAAAGCTTGCTCGCTCTCTTCCCTTACCTCAGCAAACAGCAAAAAAACAAATGCTTTTTAAGGGTGACTTCCCTCTTTTTTCATTGATTTTTTAATTTATTAACATGAATGCAAACATTGTTCTGCACAAAGCTCATCCCTGCCAGCTCCCTCTTCTGCTGTCAACCGGCCCTTTGGACCAGTGGCCTCATAATAAATGGTGAGTTTGGGGGAGGAAAAAAAGAGAGAAAAAAAAGAAAAATAAAATAAAAAGCAGCTCCACCCCCCCACATCCCCAAGGCCTTTGTGCCGGGAACAACATTCCAGGCTCTCCAGGCTCGGTGCTCTTGGCTCCACGAAGTCTGATTTAGCAGCACTGCTGGGAGCTATTAGTTTACGAAAGCCCCAGCACGCCCACCCAAGCACGGGAGCCGGCGAGAGGCTCCTCTTACACCACCACCATGTGCCTCTCATTCCACCCGGGGAGGCTGGAAAGGTTGTGGTTTCACTTAGGGCAGGAAGCCAAGGCAAAGGCAGGACGGGTGGGGAGAGCACGCGAGCGAGCGCAGAGGTCAAGCCGAGCAGGGCTGGATTTCATTCACGCCCTGGTGCTGCCACATGAGAAAAAATTAATGTGAGGTTTATTAAGCAAGCTCAGCATCCCTGCAGCTCATTTGGACTCCTTCCTTTGCTTTCACCCTGCCTCTTATTGCTAATTTCCATCCCTTCCCTTCAGCCTCCAGGGCTCCCACAAGCCTGCCTTCCTCTCGGCATCCTTTCCCCCACCAAAAATGCAGCCTGCAGCAGCCTCCCCCAAAACGAGCAGTGGGAAAATGCCGAGACGGCTCCTGCCCCAGGAGCTGCGGGCACGGCCCTGTCCACGCAGCCTTGCTCCTGCTCTGATTTTCTGCAGAGACTGCCAAAGCCTCAGGCTCTCACCAGCTCCTGCTGCTGATGCTTCCCACCAGATCTCATCCTATGTTACTAATAAAAGCACAATTAAGTGATGTGTCATGGCAGAAGTCTGCTAGGAGATGCCTAGATCTGGGTCTCTGGTTACCCACAACTGTTTAGGGTGGTACAGAATAGGGTTCATTCCCCTAAAAGCAAGAGCAGTTCTGTGGTGGGAGAGATAGGGAGGAAAAAAATGGAAGAAAACTAGGGATGAACCATAATTTTGGGGTCATTAGGCTTTTCAGATGCTTCAACTGGCTCAGGACATGAATGCATCCATATTTGGTGTCTACAGAAAAAGCCTAAATTAAAAAAAAAAATGCAGGAGATCCCCATCACCTTCCTCTGCCCATTGCCACCTTTGGGGAACCAGCAAGGACTTGAAATTTTATTACCTCCATCTTTCAGCAAAAGCAAAGGCCATCTGCAGATTTATGGTCCACATCAACAGGAAATTCATGTTTACAAGTTTCCAGGAATTAAAAAAAAAAAAAAAAAGGCCAGCATTCCTGTGTAACGTGACCGCTTGGGGGGAAGCTGCTTCCCATGGGGGAGTTCTCAGCTCAGCACATGGAACAGCAGCCACTTTCTGCTGTATGAAACACCCAGACAAAAAGGTAATGCTATTTAATGAAGAAAGCAAGGGCCAGACAGAAAGGAATCATTCATTTGGTGCAAGACACACACAGCAAGATGGTACATGTGGAAAATCAAGTTTTTAGTAGCGGGAAAGAGTGGTAGAAGGAAACGGAAGGGTTTCAGGAGCATGAAAACCTGTTTGCAGGCACTAACATGAATTCTGAAGCCGCACCCCACAACATCCATCTCAGAGAACTTGAGTGCCGAGACACCAACTGCAGGCACAGCCAAGGAAGAAGAAGGCTGCCTCCTCCTCCTCGCTGCCATCAGATATCGGAGAGGTTGTGGCTATCGTGAAGGTGCATCTGGACTTGCCTCACCTGCACGGCATAGTGCAGGAGCACTGCTGGCCACCTTGAAGCCTCCGTAACACCCCGAGCTTTAGACCTCCCCATTCCAGACAGATATTTAAAATAATAATAATAATAAAAAAACTAACGCTGTCATCGAGATTACATGAGACAAGGACACATCAGCTCAGCCAAAGATTAAACAGCCTGAGTTTTGCCAGGATGCCAAGGAACCACGCTTGTATCAGTAAGTATTTATTTAGACCACATTGTGCAGTTTAGTAAATACAATTAAAGAGCACCAAGGGTGGCTTGTGATTTCTTGGGCACACACCAACCCTAGGGAAAGTTTTTGCCTTGATGAATGGACATTATCCAACAGAAAAATGCTTCAAGCAGACAACACATACAACGTGCCCATGGGCACGGGCAGCGCTGGCTCCCCTGTGACACTAGCACATCTCTGGCTCCTTTAGTATTTCACCAAAGGGCAATGGGTGACCAACTCGGTTTCGGATCTTCTCCTAGTAAGCTTGCTACAGGACTCGGGGAGATCAGACTTCAGCACAGCACACGGCAAGGGAAGTGCCGTGGTTGCACAAAGTGCCCCGGCTCCAAGCACGACCTGCCTCTGCTTGCCCCTACCAACAAAGCAGCACACGGGAAAATTCCTTAAGACTGCTCAAAGGGAAGCATGACCAGAACAGCGCACCCAAGCAGTCAAGATCCTGCCCTCACCAGCCCTACGTGTTCAGACAACAGGGCCAAAAAGCTGGAAGTTGAGAGTCTGCAGGTTCAAGTCAGCTAGCATTCACATAGAAAAGACAAGAAAAGGCCCCAAACCCCAACCTCAACTTCATAAATTTGAGATTTCATGAAAATTAAGCTTTTTCCAGCTCTATACCACACAAAAATAAAAATAACATATCAATGAAAAGATTAAGAAAGAACACTATGAATTAAACAAAGAATAATAATAAAAACCCAGAGTGCAAGGTGACTTTGGAAATGAGATGTTCCTCAGCAAGTCTTCTACAAAGCCAGGTTGGGGTGAGGGCCTACACAGCTGAAAGGTAGCACGCTTGAAAGATGCAGTTTGATTTGGCAATGCTGCTACTTAGAAAGAAAACAGCTGAGCTCTAGCAGACATTTACTTCCTCTATGCTTCATTCCATTTATCCAATCTAGAGCCAATACTACTGCTCAGGTGAAGCTGTGTTTATTGCAGGCAGTTTTGCTTTGGGGTCCTTCCCACCCACATGAAACAGCACCTTCTGTGTCTTCTCTTAACTTCCCCCAGCTGTGTTTTTGACATCGATCCCGAATGTCTCCACCTGCTTCTCCAGCTGGAGCAGCTGTAGTTAAAGGCAAACACCTGGCCTGTCCCAGGCTTGCCTCGGGTGCTAGGAGAGGGTTAGAGTTACAGCAGCTCCTGGCCTGCTTAAGGCCCTGTTGATGTGCTGATTCGAAATACCGCCTTTGCATTTAACAACATGGCTGTTTTAAGTCCAGATCACCAAAACCCCTTAATGAAATGGATGGGAAGGAACGAGCGGCAGCTCCGTCCCGGGCTTGGCCTGGCCCTGGTGGCGCAGCTGGTACCAGGCCATGCCCCGGAGCTCGTGCAGAGAGGGGCTGCGCGAGGGCGCCTGCCTTGGCTGGCAGACGGGAGCGTTTGGCCACACACTTGGCTGTGCTGCTCCAGCAGCTCCACACTGCCCCTTGCAGCAGACGCTGCGGCCCCTTGTGGGTCTCTGCTTGGGGAGGGCAGCTCGTCTCCCTGCGCTGTTCAAGGGCAGCAACGGCTTCCCATGGACTTCCAAGCAGACAGGGACATGGGGCTTTTCATCCATGGCTTCAATGGAGAGGGGCCTCCTTGGAGCGGAGGCCCTGGAGGCCGCAGCGCTTGCACAAGAGGCCGGCGCGGCGGCTGTCAGGAGCGCGCGGGGCTGGGGCTGAGGAGTGCAGGGGAAGAGGGGCTACGTGTCCTGCTGCCCGCGCTGCGCTGGACTCTCTGACCTATACCTGTGTAGCCCAGAGCACCAAGCGCTTTCGATTTTACCCACTTGCAGATCTAGAGAAAGAAGTTAACAAGTACAAATCTCTGGGGAATGCTACCGCAAGTGAAGCAAGAAAAGCTCTAAAATGATTTTTCCAGGCATTTGTTTATCAGCCATTTCAGCTTATGCCTCTCTCTAAGTTAATACTGCAGCCTGAGTGAGCTTCTAGTCAAAGAGTTTAAGAACAGCTTTATCACAGCCTTCTTGTTGCAGCTGATCAACAATGCAGTGTATCTATCTGACTAACAGAGCTGCTTCGGCATTTCTTTCCACCCTTCCTGTAAGACCTCATAAAAAAACTGAGGATATTTATATTAGGAATGCAAGACTATGCAAGTGAGCAGTAGGGAAAGTGCGCTCACAGAAACCACACAAAACCACGCACCACTATTGAGAAATCTTCTCTGCCCAGCCAAAACACAAGGAAAGATGCTCCAAACATCTGCACACCATGGCAGCTGCAAAAGAAGCTATCTTATGTTTAGCAGTAATTTTTAGATGAATCGAACTTAAATCTGAGTCACAGTCTTATGGAAAAGAACCCATGCATTTCTGGAAGAAAGGAGATAATTCGAGGGTGGAAATGAGATCTTGCAAAGACAAATCTGACAGATTTAGGGAATTAGTTCAAGAAAGCCTGTGGGGTCATCTTGTGTTAACTACACAAGATTGTTATGAAAATTAAAAGGTTTTCCTGACTGCTTGTTGCAGAATGTGGAAAAGCTCCAAATTCCCCCCTAAGGTTTATATCAACAACGGAGGCTGTTAAGTGCCAGGAGCATTGGAGACAGGACGTCTGAATGATAAGCTGTGCTCAAGGTGCCAGCTGCAGACAACAACTAAAAGCCTCCCACATGTTCAAGAATCAAATACAAACGAACTAACATTTGTTGAAGCTCTTCTCGGGTCGCATTTCCAAAAGTCTGCACTGCTGTGCTTCTGGGATACTAAATAATCCCCCTTACCTTGACCATTTTAGAATAGAGCTCTGTGATCGGGAGAAGTTTACTACAAAAATGGCACATCGCTGTTTTCTCAAGCCATGCAGAATGGCTAATCCCTGAGGGATAATCCTGTTTTCATGATGAAACAATACAACTTTTGATAAAGCATAAAAAATTATGAAAGCCCTGCTAAAGCATTCCTTTCTGGGGCTAGACAAAGGACCTCTAAAATGAATTTTGCATATGCTTATCTCAAGCTGCATAGCACAATCCAAGGCAAGGAGGGCAGACTTCTCTTTCTTGCATGCAAGACCCCGTAAAATCGGCAATAGCATTGAAAGCAAACTTTCCAGGCCCACTGACACCACTAAACCATCCTTCATCAAAACACTTCATCCCTTACCTCCAGGAATTCACTCTGGGCAGTCAGAGGACACCACAAGCTCCAAAGACTCTTTAATTCCTGGCATATCTCCTGTGTGCCAAAAAAGAGACCAGCTGTGACAGAGAAAACCTGCCTGCCCACACATCCCACCAAAAAGGGCCACAAACATCAACTGATCTCACCCAGGCCAACACACAGCTCTGACACAGCAGTGACCATGTCAAATCCAACCTGAGCTGCAGGTGATCTAATGACCTACAAGTGAGGCTCTTATTCTGTTACTCATTAGCCTCCACAAAATTTGAAATCGGTGCCAGGTGTCATATTAAAAAAAACAAAACAAAAAAAGCAAAAAAAAATCCGCAAAAAACACCAGATTTGAAAACAATTTCTCTCTACAGCTTAGGTGTAGAAATTCACTTTGTATTCAATGTACAGAAATCTTCCGACATTTGTTTTAAGACCTTGTGAGATCTTGTTCTAACAGCAGAGAAGCACCCAATGAAGTGACATTTCAACACACTCTTTTGCCCTCGCTTACAAAAACACAGAGGCTGAGAAAAAAACAGCAAAGCTCTGCTGTGGCAGTACTGGTTGTGTTGACAGATAAATCCTGTGCTGTATCAGTGACTGGAATTACCAAAGAGCTGCCAGCAGCTTAATGAGATGGAAACTCTTGCTCCAGTGCCAGAATATGTTTGTTGGGGCATAAACTATTTGGATGCCCTGAATATTTTGGTTCAATGTTATAAAACAGGTGCCTTGCCATTCACAGCTCTCTGTCGAGAGTGGCCGTTTGGAAAGCAGTGCTGGTGCCTGATTTATCTCCTTGGCCTGTTAGGAGCAGGGAGGCAGATGTGTGCGTCTTCCTCTTCCTTGCAGCTTGCTGGTGATCCCTGCTAACGTTCGGACTCACCCCATGTAGGAGAAGCAGAGTCAGCAGAAAGCCAGCCACTCAGTTTTCCATCCCCACTGCAAAGGGAGTAGGATGAACCACAGATGTATCCCTCAGCCAACATCATCATAAGTGTAGCTCCTTTGAAGGTTTTTAGTTGTTTGTTTTTTAGCTAAAAAAAGCTAGGAATCTGCATACATCAGCTTGTGTACATACTCAACCATGTCAAAAGCTTTGAAAAACCCTCCAGCTTATGTCCAGGTTCAAACAAGAGGTGGGCATTTAGGCTGAGATAGGTGATCTCTGTGTAGGCTGGAAAGTTTTTCACTGCCCGCTGATCTGTGCAGATCTATGAGATTTCAGAGCACATCTGAAAGAACCTTCCTGCAGATGACAGCGATCCTCAGCACAACATAATGTCTGACTTCGATCACTACTCACCAAGAGACGGTGATCCACTAGCATCTGTAAGGCAAAACAAGAAGCAAAATAGCAGGACAGCAAAAAGCTAGAATTTCTGTCTGGAGTTGGCTGCTTTGAATCTCCACATAAACACAGGCTGTGCTCTCAATAACACCATGCTCAAATCGCAAAAGGAAAATGGGTGTAAAGCTGCTCTCCAACCTGGACTTAATGTCACAGAAGACGGATCAGCTCTGTGCAAAAAAATCCCAACTGCACATTTCTGTTTCGTCCTGCAATTGAGTGCAGTGTTACTCTTCACTTCCTGCCAAAAGGGGTAGAAATGTTGTGTACTTTCAAGGAATGATAGTAGTCTCCCCCAGAAATGGCTGCATTTCAAAGGAGTCAGACGGTGGAGAAGAGGCTCCTTCAGAGAAGTTCAACCTGCTTTCAGACCTCAGGTTGAAAAAGATGCTTTTTAAAAGAAATTTTAAACATTTTTTTTTAAATTAAACAAAATTTTAAATCTTTAAAACAAATTAAAGATGCTCTTTAAAACAGTGGGTCCCAGGGGTCAGTGTTGGGGCCAGTCCTCTTTAATATCTTTATCAATGATCTGGATGAGGGGATTGAGTACTCCCTCAGCAAATTTGCAGGTGACGCCAAGCTGGGAGGAAGAGTTGATCTGCTTAGGGTAGGAAGGCTCTACAGAGGGATCTGGATGGACTGGATCAATGGGCTGAGACTGACCAGATGAGGTTCACAAAGCCAAGTGCCAGGTCCTGCACTTCGGTCACAACAAACCCATGCAGCACTGCAGGCTTGGGGCAGAGTGGCTGGAGAGCTGTGTGACAGAAAAGGATCTGGGGCTGTTGGTTGACAGCTGGCTGAACATGAGCCAGCAGTGTGCCCAGGTGGCCAAGAAGGCCAGCGGCCTCCTGGCTTGTATCAGGTACAGTGTAGCCAGCAGGACTAGGGAAATGATCATCCCCCTGTACTCAGTGCTGGTGAGGCTGCACCTCCAATGTTGTGTTGAGTTTTGGGCCCCTCACTATGAGAACGGCATTGAGGTGCTGGAGCGTGTCCAAAGAATGACAACGAAGCTGGCGAAGGGGCTGGAGCACAGACCTTACGAGGAGCAGCTGAGGGAGCTGGGGTTATTCAGTCTGGAGAAGAGGAGACTAAGGGGAAACCTTATCTCTCTCTACAACTACCAGAAAGGAGGTTGTAGTGAGGTGGGGGTCGATCTTTTCTCCAGAATAACTACAGACAGAACAACAGGAAATGGCCTCAGATTGTGTCAGGGGAGGTTCAGGTTAGACATTGAGAAGTTCTGCATGGAAAGAGCAGTCAAGTATTGGAACAGGCTGCCCAAGAAGTGGTGGAGTCACCATCTCCGACAGCGCTCAAGAAACATGTAGATGAGGCACTTAGGGACATAGTTTATTAGGCATGGTATTGAAGGGCTTACAGTTGGACTCAATGATCTTGAAGGCCCTTTCCAAACATAATGATTCTATGATTCTATAAATCATCCTTGTTTGTGTAATACCTGTCTCTGTAAAGCACTCACCGCTAGCAGCTAAACCTGGCAAATTCAGGGCAGCCCATCCTGAGCATGTCAGGCTGTTCCTGTTCCCATTATCAAGCCAACAGGCACAATTACCCAAATCAAACTATTACTATATTTGGCCACGGATCATAAATAGAACTTAATGGATTTTATTACATCCCAGGAAGCAAGAGCTGCAGAAGGCAAAAGTATTGCTAAGGGCACACTGCTGCTACCTATCAATTTCTGCTGAATGCTCAGCACTTAAGAACTAGCTGAAGAAACCCACTGCTCCTGCAGTATAACTATTTTGAATTCCCCTTTGAGCTCTTCCATTTTAGCCAACATGCACGGCGCAGTTTAGCAGCTGAAAATTAAAGGGTCACAATATTGAGCCTTCAGGTATCAAGTTCACAATGGAAATAACAGCTGACTCAGAAAGGGCACCACTGAGCACTGCAGCAATAATTCTGCTGCCTCTGAGCTGGAAGCAACTCCCAAACATGAAGTTTGTTATTTAACTCAGTGAGAAATATTGCAGTCATGGATTTATTCCTTCTGCAACTTTTCTCAACCCATTTTCCAAAGAGCAACGCTAGGAGTCAGAGGCTTTAACACTGGCTGCAGTGTCCTCTGATCCAAACAGCTCCGGTTCAAGCGATGGTGAACATGAGGACAATAGCTTGAATGAGGGCTGTGCTTACAGCCCCTGCGAGATCTGCTGCTGCAGCATAACTTCCCTAAAACTTCACAAGAAGAGCCAAACATGACTAGGTGCTTCTGAGGACCCAGAAACCAGGATGCAGCAACAAATCCAACCTGCAGAACAGCCCTGGGCCCAAGGGACCTCGGGGAGAGCAGCTGCTGTCCCGCGCACCGGCCTCCCGTGTGCCCGGCACGGCGCAGTGAGCAGCACAGGAACGGGCGCAGGGTTTAGAGATCCTCTGCTAAAAGCAAATTTGCTTCTTGATACATAGCAAAACTCTCACACCATAAATCAACTCTTTGGACACCACTGAACTGCTGCTGGGGCCAAAGCAATCAGGATTTAACGTGATCCCAGTTCCCCATTTCTGAGACCGGGGTCAGGGAGCAAGCCCAGCGCCCAGCATCGGTTTTCCGTACTGGGGAAATTCAGTCATTTAAAAAATATTTACCATGTTTGGTCTATAATTAGAGAAATGTGATGCCCAATAAGAGGAGTTGTTGTTTCAAAGCTGGTGATGTCAGAGATGCCAACGGCATCACAAGATGTACCCAAGCATGGACATGCTGCAGGGAGGCCAACGTGCAGGAGAGGCATCTCCATCTGCCCTCCAAGTTCAGGGCTTCGGAGTCACAGCTCATTTAGGGGATCCTTGCTCCCTCTTGAACTTAGGAGGGGGAGGAGGATGGAGGACTCCTGAAGGCAGAGGAGGTGGCATTTTAATGCAGAAGAGTCTGGATGGGAGTGGGAGGAACTATGGGGCCATTGAACTCCTTTGTGTTTTAAGGTCCAGACTGCAGTATCTGCCTGACACAGGCGATTATCTGCCATTAGATAAAACAAACAAACCACCCTTATCTGTTCTTAGATATGGCACCCTTTAAAGAAGCGCTAAATGAGTTAACTGAGTCTAGCTGTAGCCGCCTGGTCCAGCTCAGCCTGGCAGACGCCAACCCAGGGTTCCCAGATAGTCCCTGATTAGACCTACCAGCCCCCAAGCAGAGCAGCCAGCCTGACCAGCCTCCCTCTTCTCTTTCCTTTAGGATTTTACACCTTCCCATTTTCTTTCATCTTCTTGAATCCTCAAGTTACGAACAGATCTCTGCCTGTATGCCCAACCTCTGTTACCCCTCTCCAGGCCTTCTGCACTGGAGAAAGTCCCTGCCTGGGTAGTCTGATCCCTTAAATTATACAAGATTGCAAAGCACAGCTTGGAGGAAAACATATGGGTGCATTTTGACAGTCCAATCATCAGATAAGTTATTGCCAGTTGAAGTTACTGTTTCTTGCTGTTTAGAAGAACATGAAACAGAGTAAAGGAAGTCTTAGTTGAAAGTAAGCTCAGGATTGATATCTTGAAGTCCACACAGACAGCTAAAGAGGCATCAATTGACATTTTAAGAGCATGGGCTACAAGAGGGATGAGTGGGAAGGCAATAGGGCCACCAGAAAAGTCTTCCGCCCTCATAGATAAAAAGACCCATAGATAAAAAGCAGGGACAAGTGCCTCCAGCAAGAGAGTTTAGTTTACTTGGAAGAGTCCCAAGGAAATCAGTTGTTGGGGCTCAGACACTGGCTCTGTGACTTCTTATGTCAAAGCAGCAGAGACAGGTTGGCTTCTCACTTGTCCTAGTTTTACAGCTGCCTCTCTGAAGTCAAAGCATTTACCTAAGATCCGTGCCAGGAAAACGAAAACGGGAGCCCTCTTCCTTATGGTACTTCAGCGCTTTATTGTAAAACCTGGAGGCTTGTGTAGCCTTGGCAGCTTGGCCTGACAGAAACTGTGCCCAGCTCATGCTCTCCGATGCAGGCCTCCTCCTGAGTGAGTTGAACCTAGTTCTACCTGAAATGCACGCTGATCTCACACTCAGAGACGCTGCGAGTCAAGCAACACTTTTTCTTTGCTCTGATGCCTTTATAAAGTCAGTTTATCGCATCCTCCCTAGTGCTGGCTCAAGGGAAGAGTAACATCTTAAGACAGCCAATTTACAGCACATAAAAATCAAGTCCCTCAAAGACCAACTGGAATTTCTGCACACTGGAAATATCTATGCAAGAAAGGCATGTTCGTAAGGGAGTTATAGGATGTGCCTGGTACTAATATGGAACATCCCCAGGTTTCAAAGAAATCCCACATGTCCCACATTTTTTTTAATGCTTATAAAAGTTAAGAGTCTGTGCCTGATTATTTTCTTTCTAGACATCAAAGACAAAATCCAGCAGTGTTCCTGGACAGACAAGAACATGGGTGAAGCTTCATGCCAGTATTCATCGTGATAACAGTAACTGGCACTAACACAATATTGCTACCTGCTCTCTAGCTACCCATAAAGCTGCCAGGGGCTGTAACACATATTCATGTGCTTATCCTTACAGAACAGCTGTACAGTTCATCAGCATTATCATTAGCACTTTACCAAAGGAAAGCTGTTCCACAGGCACATTAAAACTGTGTTAAAAACGATGTTGGAGCTGCAGCTGAGTCATCTGAACCAACCCCTCCGCCCCGAGTCAGATGCTGGTCACCCTCCTGCCAGAGGCTGTGGCCCTGCCAGACCTGCTGGCATAAGGCATCCTGTCATTGCTTCCGTACCCCGTTCTGCCAGAGGGATGCAGATTAAAAGCCCTACTGTCCACCTGTTTTATCCTGCAAAACCAAACAGCTGTATTTGCATTTGCACAGGTCTCTGCCACAATCCAGAAAAATACTCAACCACTTTGCCCGAGGATCCAGAAAAGTGCCACAGCAGACACAGGGACTGGCTTCACCTCTCCCCTCTGAAGCTACAGCTCTGAATACAAGATCTCCTTTCTCATTAACTTTATTTGGTTTTAAACAGCATTTTAAAGGACTGTCCTTCCTCCCAGGGCTCAGGGAACCTTACTCGTCTCTCCATATAAAGCTGATCCGCACCACAGACACAAAAAACAGGTGGCAACTGCCTCACCTAACTCATAGGTGCCCAAGTCTGAGCCAGTTCCCCTGGACTCCTCTTGCAGTCAGTGGAAAAAAAAAAAACGGATACCTCCAGAGTGCAATTTATCTCCTAACAGAAGTGTCCAAGAAAGGCAAGATGAATTACCTTCCTTCTCTGCTGTGACTGGGAGCTCGGAGAAAGGAGTTCAGACCCAAAGGTCTAGCTTTCGGCCACCCACAGTAAAGCAGATACCGCACCCAAGTTCCTCCCACGAGCTCTTTGTTCTGGACAGATCCAAAACGAAGAGCCCTCCCTTGCAATCAGCTTAGGAGCTCCAGAAGCAGCTATCAGGTCTCCGGATCCCCGTTTTTGTGTTACCACGGCTTCCTCGTTGCAGTCTCCTCTTGCTGCAGCAGCCAGGTTTACCACTGAGTGTTTTAAGTCTGCGTACTTTGGCATACCAATAGCCAAGAGCTGCTCTGAAGGCGTCACAGCCTTGCTCTCACCACCTCGCTGCATCTCACACCAAGCAGCATAACAAGGAATTCATCTACCTGCTGCAAATTCCATCACTTGGCAATTGCTTCTTATGACTTTCAGGGTGGTTTCCACATTAACACCTATCATCTACCTTAACACCTAAGCATCTGCCTTAACATTGTGTCCCTCTGAGCAACGGCACTTTGGTTTAAAATTTCTCCAGAGCCTCTGAACTTTAGAATATGCTTTTAGGGTTGTCCTGCTCCCCTGAACTAAAGGCACTTGGAGGATATGACCTAGTGGGAACAAACCATGCACCCTGTCAGATGGATGCTCGAGGACATCACACAGCACCCCCTCGCTGTGGTGCCACCTTGTCACTCAGCCCACCACATCCCCAAAGCCATTCTCAGCACCCCAGGTTCTCTACAGACACGCGGCACGCAGGACTGGATGAGAGGAGCGCCCGGGAGGTCCGTGCAGTTACAGCCATGTGCTAAGCAACTCCTCAGCTCCTTGGCAGCAGCGCGCTTCCCCGCACGCCTGCCAACCACGCTCCTCCACAAAGAGCGCGGCTCGTCTAGAAACAAACCTCGCGGAGCTCCCGTGAATCACCTCCCCGGTGCCAATGCACTGCGGGAGGGTATGTGGCGACAGGCAGCTTGCTAACCTCGTGTCCCAGCTAGGAGACACAGGCACAGGCAGCCGTGCTGCTGCCCACGGTGCCTTCAGAGGCATCCTAACACCAGGTCTTCATCCCCGGCGTGAAAGGGAGCCTGAGGCCACACAGCTCCCTGCACATGCCGAGCACCAGGAAACGATCCCAGCAGCACTGCCACCAACTCTGGAGCCTGCACGGGCCGCTCCGGGCCCTGTGACCGCTCAACCCTCCTCCTCGCCGCACCAGGAAACTCGGGCCAGCTTCAAAATAATAATAAATCAAATCAAGAGAGCAGGTTCCCCTCCCAACTCCTCACCCCAGGCTATTTTTAAGCGGGATCGGTTCCCGCCGCGACTGCCCGGCACCAGGGCCCAGGCGGCCGCGCCGCGTGGCGCACCGGGGACGTTGTGGGAGGCGGGGGGCAAGATCTTCAAGCCGCATCCCCCGGGCCCCGACAACATAAATCCGAATATATATGTATATATATAAATATATATGTGCGTGTGCGCGTGCCCCGCGGCCGCCCGCCGCCCCCGGCCGCCCCCCGCCCCGCTCCTCGCGCAGCCCCGGCGCCGCCGCGCTCCGCCCGCCGCTCGCTGCCCCGGCCGCGGCTCTCACGCTGGCAGCTCCCGGGGATCCCCACCATGACCAGCTCCGCGGCGCTCCGCGGCCGCGGGACGCGACACCGCGGCCGGCCCGCCCCGCCGTGACGCGCCGGGGGCGCGGCCTGGCCTCGGCGAGGCGCGGGTCGCCGCCCGCCCTGCCCGGCGCCCGGCCTGGCCGCCCTCCGCGCCCGCCTCGGTCCCGCCGTCCCAGCGGGGGCCTCCGGCGGCTCCCGCTGCTGTGCTGCCCCCAGCGGGCCGGGCGCGCCGGGAGAGGCCGCGAGCCTGGGGCTGCGGAGCCATCGCGCCCTCTCCCCGCAGCTTCAGACCTGGCCGAGCGGCCCGGAGAAGCTTTACACATAATTATCCTCCCCCAGTATTAACACCAAAGTAGGAGATGCTGCATCTCACCCTGAACAACGCATTCAAGTACAAATTAGGAAAGATTTAATGCTAGTGCGGCTGGAGCTTTGCTGAGGGATTCATCTTGCATTTTGTTCCCGGGTTCTTTAAAAATGATCTCGCTTCAACTTTTCCAAGCAGCCCTGTTGTTGTGGTTGCCCAGAGAAACCTTGGGGCTCCAGAGGGTGACAGGAAGGTGGGTGATGAGCAGTGTAACAGACCCAGAGGACCCTACGCGGGGCACAGACACAAGTGTGCTACAACAGTTTCAGCAGGGCTGGAGAGAGCCCCAGCTGATGAACGGGGGAACACATGGGGTCGGAGCATCCTGAGAGCAAAGGGAGAAATTAGGAGGGCCTCACAAGCCTGCCTGATGAAGAAAGGTGGGATGTGTCATCAAGGGCAGCTGAAGGCGCTTGGCAGGCAACATTCATTACGACTTTGCTGCCTGTGCCAGCCGCAGCCAGGTGCTTGGGGTGGGAGGCAGTGGATAATGTGGGATTGCTCAGTGCCTCACGACCGAGTGCAGCAGTGGCTCCATCAATTAGGTCAGGCGGCCACATGGCCTGGAGTAGTGGCCTTGAGGTTATGCTCGAGGAGCTCCATACCACCAGCAGGACAATAAGGTGAAGAACAGGGCTCCTGGCCACAGGTAACTCTGCAGTCCTTGTTTGGTGGGATAGGATGACATGAAGAGCTCTGTTACAAACCATTATGAATACTTAGCAAGGAAGATATATGTGCCAGAAGCTCTTCCATGGGCTACCTGGTCTCTCACTACTTCTTTTCCACAAGTGGATCAGGGAGCCTGATCACGTAAAAACTCTGGCTCAGCTGCGAGCCAAGATGCAAGCTGTTAAACTCTGGTGAAGCTTGGTGCTTGAATCCTGAGAGCTCCACTAAGTGTGTGGAAGTTTTCTGTGTTCCCTATATCTGCCTGGGGTTTGTGAAGCCTGAGAGTGCAACACCAGCCTCATGCTGACATCTGCTTGGCATCTGAAAACCAGGCATGACCCTGCTCAAATCCTACAGAGATGTGAAGTGATAAAATACATATGGGGTCCTGAAACCTGGGACCAGGACCCAATCTCCTGCCATAAGTTGGCAAATCATACTGGTACTGATGTGCCTGTGGCTCTTGACTCCCTCCCAGTCCAAAGGTTCAGCCTTGGCAGAGCTTATAACCAGGAGTGCACTTGGCGTGGAGCAGGAGATGCCAATTGACTGTCTCACCCTTGAAGCCACTCAGTTGGTGCTGTGCGTGGCAATTTGGCAGCACCTTGCTCTAACCACACAGGAAACCAAGGTCTGTTTTTAAGCCTGGATTTCATTTTGCTGGTCAAGAATCTCTTGGGCTCAGATGTCCCTTCAAGGAGCAGATCCAAATTTATGCTGAAACAACAGGTGGGGCCATCTAGTCACTTCATCCTCAGTTTAGCTTTGTGCTTTTGCCTCCTCTTCTTGAGCAGTGCCAGTGTTTAACTGGACCAGCCTGTCCCTTAAAGCCTGCATCCCCCACGTGGCTCTTATCTCTTGCCAGGTTGTCTGCAGCTTGGCTCTGGCCCATGTTTGCAACTATTATAATTTTAGGCCTCGCTGTGGCCGAATTTATGCTACTGAGGCAGAAGGGGGTGTTGTGCAGGGTGCTAATAAGGACTTCTTTATTTTTTTTTATTTTTTGATCTAGTCTTGAAAGACTGAAAGCCCTGGAAGAGTGGCAGGCCTGGCTCCCCATCCCTGTCAACGTGCTGCTTCCCAAGCACTCACAGATGCCTCACCAAGGAGACAAGCAACTCCACCAGCCACCTGGAAGGGCTCCATGGCTGCAGCTGGAGATCTCCCCGAGGCTCCCTGAGGAGCTCACCCGGCTTTGGAGCCCTCCATATGCCAGAGCACTCGAACAAGAGATGAGAACAGCTGTGTTCACAGCTTTGTGCTGTTGCTGCCCTGCTCTGCATCCCATCCCTCCTGTCTTCTGTGGTGCAGTGTGACCTTGCTGGTGGTGCCCTAGTTTATAGGCAAGATTGGTCAGAACAGGAAGGAAGAGAGGAAGGCTGGGAAGGTGCAAACCAGCTGCTGCAAGGAGCCCTGTTGCCCTGGTGAAATGTTTTGAAGAACATGTTTTGAAGAATGTTTTTGAAGAAGTTAGAAGTGGGACCAATTGTCTTGTGTAGAGCTGAGGTCTCAGCTGGGCTCCCGAGACATTCCTGACAGCAGTAACAAGAAGTGGTTCTGGAAAGCACCTCAAAGTTTCCAATAAAATACTCAGAAATCTTAGTATTTTGATTGTCTCTTCTTCCCAGGAACCAGGGACCTTTTCAAAACAGATAAAAACTTTTCTTTGACATCTTAGAGAACTTGTTTTCACTTTCCTGAGAGACAGCTTTAGTATTATCCAAGATAGAGTCATGGTGTGCAAGGACCACCTCCACTAGCATATCTGTGTTGCTCTAATATTTCTAAACATATAACAGTTGCAAAGGGAAACCTCAGAAAAGAAAGGGTTGTGCTAATTAACATTCGAAATATCAATGCAGTGTTGCTGTAGGGATACATAGATGGTCCAGTCTTACAGACCTCAAGGATAGTGGAAGATGTAGGAGCTTAGGACTGCAGCTGTATATTGTGCCAGTGACTTACGGAAGCAAGTTGATGTTGTCAATATGCCCATGCTGATGCTTGCGCAGTGAGCGTGTTTTATGCTGACAGCAAGAAACATACCTGCAGGACCTGGAAAGGGTGCAAGGTGTCTGCAAGTCAAGCTGGGCCCATTCCTTCTCCTGTGCTGCTGTTGACAGTGACCGTGAAGGGCTTCCCGCTTTCAGGCGCAGCTTCTGGCCCATTGCGCTGAGCCTAACAGCGGGTTCCGTCATATGGGTGAGAGACGCTGGCTTTGCTTCCCAGGCTCCCACACCTCCACACAGCACTCCGTGGTTGTGACCTTGGTTTGGGTGGTCAGCAGCTTTCCTGGGTTTGTGGTGTTGGCATCTCACCTGCTTTCTCCATGGTGTTTCTGGGAGGATGTTCCCCACAGTGTCTGGAGGATGCATGGCCCCTCACGCTGGGGCTTTAGGCTGGATCTCCCCTTGTGCCTCTGGGTTTCCTCTCTGTCTTTTGAGAGTAATTGCCCACTTGAATAACCAGCTCTGCTCACCACTTAGGCTGAGGACTACAAACTCATATAAGGAGCTGAGCATGTCTCCATGGTCTCTGGAGCAGAGGAAAGTTTGGAAAACATAAACAACCATCAAAAGTAGGCATCAATCTCAATTTGAGCTCTGCTGATGTGCAGATTTATTTGCTTTAAGAGGAATTTAAAAAAATCCTTTATGACTATAGATTTATGTTCTATGTCCTACAGAGCAACACCTGTTCACTTAACTGATGCTTCTATGTCCTTGAAATGAAATAAGAGAGGAAGATGTAGAAGCACAGAAACTTTATTTGGAACCCTTTTTTTTATCACCTTAAAGTGATGCATTCAGAACAGGAGATAAGAGGATTTCCTAGCCCAATGCTGTGTGCGCATACACATCCTGGTGAGGTGGATATGTACGTATAAATATATATCACACACGACTGAACATCCACATTTTTGCAAGCAGCATTTTTAAAACTGCACATAGCCACTATACATGTTATACACCTGTGCTCAAAAACCTTTAAAGTGATCAGAATGGAAAATAAGTGTTCCACAAGCCAGAAAATACTTTCAACATATTGAATTGCACGCACAATATCACATTTAATTGTGCATTGGACTAATAGTCAAGCCACAGACTGTTTCCCCATGTGATCCTTCTTTATGTGGTGTGCTGGGGAGCAGTGTTTGCTGTAAGAGTAGCTACCTGGTGTGGTGTTTTCTCCAATTCCCTGACATCTGTGCTGATGGAGCTGTGTGCTGACATCAGAATTGCAGTTTTTTGGTGTCCTGCTCCATTGTCAGCTGTACCTGAGCCCTGCAGAAGCACCCAGGAGGAGTTTGGGGAAATGCAGAAATGCCATTGGGAAACTGCTAGATCCTGTGTGGGTAGTCCAAAAGTGAAAAGTCAAATCATCCTTTGGGAAAGGTTCATTCTTGGTGATTCCCGCAGAAGCTGAGACAGGGCCAGTTCCCAGGTAGCACCCCAGTGCCATAACTGCAAAGCAGCTCTCAGAGTTTGGTCCCTTGTTTCTCTCACCAGGCTCCTTCCAGCTTCTGCTGCCTGCTTGTTTTGCTAAGAAGTGGTTTTCAAAACAAGGGAAAATAAAATATTTAGTACAAAAAGACAGTAAAATAGGAGAGAGTTGATTGAAAGAAGAGAGACAGTCTACATGAGAAAGGAAAGTCTCAAGCAAGGGGGAATTTCCCCAGGTTAGCTGTGGTGTCTCATTCTCAGAGTTCACCCTAGAGAACTGCCACAAGACATGAAAGTGCATGAAAGGAAACGAAATCTTGCCCAAAGTGGCAGCCGTGCCCAGCTGGGGAGGATGGGGAGATCACGGGGAAGAACTGCTCGCAGAGAGGAGGAAACACAGCAGTACCATGTGCACGGTCACACGCCCCAGGAACAGTGCAGCGAGCTCTGAGCTGGTGACAGCAAAGGGTCAAATGTGCCCTTCCAGTTCTGGGTGCTCCCAGACTTGCATCCCCCCACCAGGTACTGCACACACTAGGGGACACCCATCTCTCTGACGGCCCATGGCTGTCGCCAAGCCCTGCCTCTTATGCTCAGGCATCATGTCAGCCTCAGCTGTGCAGCGAGCGCAAGCTTGGAATAGGCTTGAGGTAAGGCAACCCCCTCTGCAACTGCAACAAGCTCGCAACTGCCTGCACACGGAAATGCCTGTCTAGACACTCAACCCAGCGTGGTGGCAAACTGCACTGCAAGCACAGAGCACAAACAGGCAAGAATTCTTGGATAAAATTGCCAAAAGAATGGAAATCTGGGAACACATTTATAACACAGGTCCCTTTCTTCAAACATGAACATTTGAACATGATGGCATCCAACCCAATCTGTAAATTGTAGTCGTGTCCCTGAAGCCATCTCAGATGTCCCTCGTTTGCATATTCAGGCTGACAGGGACCTGCTGCAGCCGTAAATTTGACAAAATTGCCTTTAATATCATATTTGTTTTCCAAAGACCATCTAGCTTTATTTCTTCTTTGTCTGAGAAAGCAGTGACCCTGGCAATGCTGCATCACCATAAAAATACCCAGTGCTTGGAAACAACTGCAGAGGCAGAAAAAGAGAGACATGTGAGCAGGCTGCTGCCAGGGCTGAGTGTCACTGATGTGCATCTCCTGAGGAGATCCTTTAGCTCTTCCATGAGATGAGTGAACTCCTTGCAGCCCTTTAGATCTCAGGAGATAGCAAAAAGTCCTGTCCTGTGTCACTTGCTCCTCCAGATCACCAAAGAGCTGAACAACGTCAAGCAGTAGTGAGTGGAGAAGAGCACACAGTATGAGGGAACTCCATGCCAGGCTGGTGGGACATGGAATGAGCTGCAAGGTGCACATCTGGGCTGGCTGCAGATCTGCAGCCATGGGAGCAGCCCGGTTTCTAACTGCAGCTCTGGGGTCTCAAACAACTGCCTTTTTTTTTTTTTTCCAAGTAGCACTAAGGCCCCGCAGTGCTCAGCCTTGCAGGTTGCCTGCCATCTGGCCCAAGCAGAACCAAGTAGAGTTAAATAAATTTTAAATACACACTAATGCCATGTGACAAGTAGCAAAAGGCAATGACTGCAAGCTTGAAGAGTCTAGATATGCAAACAGCATCCTGAAATTAATATTTACTCTGTAAAGCAAATAGATATTTGGGGTGTTTCATAGTCTTTCCGCCTAGCAGATGCCAAGAACAACAGCTTGGTACTGCAGGGAATTGGCTCGACAGCTCAAGGGACAGTGAACTCCCCAGCAGACTCTACGCTGAGGGATCAGAGCCAGTCCCTCTCTTTTCAAGCAAATAAATTCACACCAGTAGCAGATTAACTCTTGCTTGGGGGCCACTGCCTCTGAAGCTGGTCTCAGCCCCTGCACTCCGATTTGAACCACAAATGGACCCAAAGCCAGAGGGGTCGAAGCTGGTTGAAGGAAACCCTCGCCCATGGAGGTGAGAAGGGGTTATTTAGGTATTATATAAAAGTCTAGAAATTCAGGCTGCAAATAAACAAATGCAGCTAAATAATTCTCTTCATTTATCTGTATGTCCTCCAGAGATGGTGGCTTTGCAGGAAGAGCCCTACTGCATCGCAGAGGGGCTGCGAGCTGAGGGTGGGAACAGCCTGTCTTCCCTGCTACAGCTCAGGAATGTCATTGCAAAGCAAGAAGGGATGATGCAGATGGCGTTTTCCTGTCTGGTGCCTCCAAGCACTGACTTAAATTGCTCTGCGCTGCCCATGGCCACCAAACAAAGGGTTTTGTCTGAGGATTTACATTCTCCAGGCCAGGTAATGTGTCCTTGGCCGCAGGCTATGAGAGAATTTTGGCTCTGGGGTGCTGGAGGGGTGTCACTGGAAAGCACCTGCCCCATCCCTGTCATGACACCATCAGGCCTCAGGGGTACCTGTAGGGCTGTATATCTCCTCAACTTCCTCGCAGTCACCAGCCCGCCTGGGGGTAACACTGTGGGGCCCACTGCTTTGCTAAAAAGCTCTTCCGAATGGTGTCTGTCTAATCCTGCTCCTCTGTGTCTTTGACCCCCTCAGCTCAAAGCCAAATTGGAAAAGCCAACAGCACCTCATGCCCTGGGCTCCTCTCTGCCAGAGCCGGGGCTGCCGAGCCCAGAATGAGGTCCTGGAGGAAAGCAGCTTGGTGTGTCAGGGCATGGCCTGAGCCCAGTTTGGCCATAGATCTTTGGAAAACCAAGAGCAGTTCTTGGGGGTAAAAAAATCGGGACCCACAAGGAATTAAAAACAGGCATAAAACCTAATGAGGACACCTTAGTTCAGCCTTAGCTTAGTGCTCGTGTCCTCAGGCTGTAATTCCCTAAGAAAGTTAAGGCAGCCCTGCTGGTGCCCACGTCTGCCTCTGCCTGCCGCCAGCACTGGGCTGGCTCCAACATGGAGAGACGGAGCCGGGAATCGCTCAGGCTAGGAATCACCTGCTGAACACCCTCTTGAGGCAACCTTGAACCCCTGCCCCTGGGAAATTTCACCTTTCGGAGAAGGTCAGTGAACAAGTCAGAAGTGTCGGCACACGAACCCCACCGGTTCTGCGAGTCTGGAGGACTGGCTGAGGCCGCCCCAGCCGCGCCGGCAGCAGAACTGCATTTCCCAGCTGTTGCCTTTTGGGAGGCTGGGCGGGCTGAGTGGCAGTGGGGGAAGAAGTTGAGCTGCCCCCCCTTTTGCCTGCCCCCTGTAGCCAGAAGGGCAGACATCTTTCCCCCATACGACCCCCTTTTGCCTTGGCCATCTGCCTGACCAAGCAGGGGGACCCAATCGGAAACCCAATTTATCTGTCCCTGAGGACACCAGGGCAGGTGGTATCTCGGAATGACACCTGAGACTTGGCTTCCTGCGTCCCAGCAAGGTCAGCCTTTTCCTGACAGCCTATTTCGTAGCCCCCCTCACAGGCGGCTTGCCACTCTCTCCTGTGCTGGGGCTAACCATGTTTGTCAGGGCAGATCCAGTGGGAGAGGTGGGGATGGCTGCAGCTCTGCAAAGACCATATCAGAGATGATTTCCTGACAAACAGTGTGGCTCATTGTCTGTTCTCATTTATAAACTGCTCCACACCAGCCATCTGATATCCATTATTACAATTACAAACAACCCACAGTAACTCTCCAGCTGGTCAGCTCCATCCTAACAGCACCACAGCCATTCAAGGATGCCATATGGTACCAAAGTTTCCAAAGCAGCATTGTCAATCAACCTTACTAATTTCTGAGTTCATTTCTTTTCCTTTTAGGGATATACATTTTTTTTTTTATATATCTAAGACAGAGACACTTCTCTGGCCTTAATTTGGAATATGCAGCTTGACAGAATAATGGAAACATCTAAATCTACAAGGCAGCTGGCAGGGAAAGGAAGAGCCTGAACTCCAGAGAGCAGCCCCTGGAGTAATGGTGTTCATGCAAGACCTCCAAGTGTCTCTTACCATATATATACCACAGCATGTGCCACAAGAATATTTTAAAAAATTAGATCAAGAGTGCTGAACATGCCTTTTTTTTTTTCTATAGATGGAGAGTTGCTAATGGCCATTTCCCTTTGATCTTTAAGTATCCTTTGAGACATATTTATTTTTTTCCCCAACATTTTGAAGCCTCCAGGCGGTATTATCAGAGACAGTTGCAGGCAGTGGTAAGCTGCCTTGTCTGTCCATGACATGCTGGTACCTAGCTCCGTCCAGCAGCGGGCACGTGCTCGAGTGCCTGGTGCCGCACATCCAGGTCTCCACGGCCGCGAGGAGACGAACCTTCCCTCCGGCCAATTTGCTTCTATGCCCAGTCCAGCCATGCAGGATCTGGCCAATCTGTAGCAGGTAGCTGTCACAGTGCAGCTGTCCTGACAGCGAGGCAACTGGCCGTTTTTGAGTGGAGGGACAGGAAACAGCCTCCCTGCTCTAACTGTTCACCATGTGATTGCTTTCTGCTTCCTACTAAAAGACATATTCAGGAAAATACTAGGCAGCACAGGCTGAGAAAAGCAAAGCAAAGCCAAACGCTCTTGAAGCTGCAGCTAGTGGGCATCAGCGCGTTTCCAGCGCCATGTTTTATGCATATTGCGTTGGATTATGTAAAAGCCCTTTGTTAATCCTCTCTGTTGAGGGCAAAGGCCCCAGCCAGGCCAGACGAGTTTGGGAGGTGAGTATGCAACTGCACAGATGGCAGCAACAGAGCTTTGGCGTCCAAGAGCGGCAGACCACATCCCAGGCAGGAGGATGAGAGCGGTGAAAGGGGGTTAATGCTCTGGGTACATGATGGTGAAGTGGCAGGAGGGGTCGCAGCCATGCCCAGCTTCTGCTGGGGATCCCTAGCAACGCTTGTGAGGGCAGCAGCTGCCTCAGGTTTGCTCCTGGCAGGAATAAAACAACTGGCCGAGCATCCTTCCAGGCAAGATGTACTCTAAGAAAAGAGCAGCAGGGCAGGGAGAGCAGCTTTCAAGGAAAGTGCCTTCCAGCAAGTGCCAGGAAGCCAAGGACTCCTTGGTTAGCATCCCAGGGCAAAGGAGAATTCGGGAAAGTGAGCAGCAGCTGCAAAAACGCTGTCAAACCGTCAAGGCTGAGAAGGCTGATGCAGAGGGAGGCTTGGCAGTGCAGCAGGATAAATCAGTGACTGTGTTGGGCTGATAACCTGAGGAGATGGGAGGGATTGCACGAACCAAGGGGACAGGATAGGCAGCAAAGTAATCTTGAAATGAAGAGCACTGGTCTGCCAGATCAGGAAGAATAACAGAGAAGGCGTGATGCCAAATAAGCTGCCGCAAGCAACATGAACTGCGTGATGTCCTCTAGGCATACTGGATGGGAGAGACAAGCACAAATGTCATGAAGAAGGGAGGAGGAATATATAGTATGTGTCCTGAAGAAGGCTTGTGATCAGTCATTCATGCAATGAATGACTATGGGAAAGAAGAAGTTAAATATACGTGGATAAACCAGCTTTGATAGATCACCCAGGCCCAATGACATGCACGAGAGGGACAAGTACTGCACCGTGGGGTGATAGCTTTGATGAGGGTCAGATGATCAGGAGTGCGAGAGACCTTGAAGGGCTGCAAAAGGCAAAAGTGGCACCAGGGAAAAGCGCTGGGGCTTCTGGCCCCTCTTCTTCCTTCTGGAGTCTGGAAACAGTCTGCACCAGACTCCTAAGCCACAGCTTATAAGCACTGCAGATCCTTCAGACAATGCAGAAACAATCAGAAAAGACATGTCAAGTGCAGAGCGAATCCAGCTGTGCCCTTTGAATCCTGGCCAAGCAGGGAGATTTGGAGGAGTGGTTGTGCAGAACGACTGTCACTTGGTATTTTCATTCATGACCTAGGTGATGGGTTGATGAGCAAGGACACCCTGACAGTACCAGTCTGGGAAGAGTCAAAAGCCTTTGTGAGAGCCACACCATAATTCACTTTACACTGTGCGGTCTTGCCTGTGGGAACACGGATGGAGGTATCTCAGCAGAGGCATCAGTACAAATATGCCACAAGCTTTCTCTATGTCCCTAACAGCGTGCTGCTGGACTTGTGCAAATACTGCATTTCTCAGCAGACAAACCTCAGCTCCAGCACTGTGACTGGATCCTCCAAGTTGTCCTCTCTGCTGGGTGACACGAGGTATCCTGGTGTTGCAGTCTAGACTGCACTGACTGCTCACTTGGTCTGTGCTCAGCCTCACCAGGCTAGAGGAGCAGCCCACTAGCTTCTCCCCATCCTTAGTCTTTGCTAGACATATTCTACACTGACAGCCATCTGCAAGCAACTGCCTTCCATTATCAATGGGTAATTGATGACCTTGGCTGTTGGTCTCTTCCCACAGGTCTGGGGACACAGCTGGCTCCCATTGCAGACCTGGCCATGCAGACAGAGCGATGAATACAAATTGATTCTGGAACCAACTCTGAAATGAGTGGCTACTGGTGTGTCTGACTTTTTTTTATTTTTTTTTTAATATTTGACAATTTGTTTAAGAGAGAGATTTTCAAGCTGCAGTGAGTGAATTCTTCACCCCTCTGGCCATGATATTGCCCTTCTGACAGGCATGTTCATGTTGCAGTTGCTCGTGTCCCACTCATGGTCTGCTCTGTGGCTGTTCTGAGATGACTCTGAGGGTTATGGTCCATTCCTACCTGAATGTTTCTCTTCCCTGCCCTGGTCAGATAGACTTTTTCTCTGGAGAGCTCTGCAAGCCATTCCTTCTCAGCCTGTGAGTCCTGTAGTCCATGGTGACTTCAATGTGAAAGCCACCAACATCTCCTGGGCTATGATGCCTCATAGTCTTCTTCAGGTGAGGAATTTGCCACATTGCTTTTACCTCTTTGGAGTCAGGTCCCAGGCTTGAGGAACTCATCAAAGATCCCTACACAACATGCTATAACCTCATCCACTTCCATCCACTGTTTTTTTTTTTTTTAACCCCAGAACAATGGTAGTGTCCATCTCTGGAAACAAATACTTGGAATATTTTAGCCATCTCAGGTAACATCTCTTCAACTACGGGCATTTGCTAGCATGTAAATCCATTTCACTTTCCTGGACCTATGAAAAGTGCAGTTGATGGCGCTTCTACTTATGTAGTATCCTTCGCTCAGCCTGGGAGCCTTTCTAACCCTGTTATTTGCTGCTTCCATTACTTCTAGTCTTATCCCAATGGATATGCTTTGAAGGGTACATTGCACTGGCTGAAATGTTTGATCTGTTTCTTGGTATGATGTCAAAAGACCATCTTCTACAGCTGTGTGTTTGTACAATACCCAGCACACTGGGGCCCTGGTCCCTACCTGGGGCCCCGTAGCTCATCTGGTGCACAAATAACACAGTAGTCCAGATGCTACAGGGCATGGTCTGCTCTCCAGATGGTCTGGCTTGCATCTCCATTGATGAGCAAGTAGCCCAGGTTTGGGGCTGTATAACTGTGACCTGGACTAACCTGCTGTAGCTGAACGTGGTAGTTGCAGTGAAGCTGGGTGGCAGCCTGAATCCCTCCTTGGCACCCTGCAGGCCACGTAGGCTGTTCTTATGTCACTGCCAGTTTTAATCTGGCTTCCTCTTACCCATCTGGTCCTCTTCTGTGTACAGACGAAGAAGTCTGACTAGCCTGGCTCAGTACGGACTCTCATCGTCTAGCTAACATCCATCTTCCTGCTAGTTTGCTCCATATGCTGATAATCTGAGTTTAGCACAGATATGTTTTGCTGGATTGTGCTGCATTTGCAGCAGATCTGTACAAAATCCCATCTTCTCAGCCCTTACTCCATCTCTCAGATGGATGCCCAGGGGGTTCCAGATGACATGGTCGATGTGTTGAGTTGCATTGGTCTCTAGATACAATGGAGAGGTCCCTACCACCTCTCTACACTCCACTGATTTGTCCTGGGCAAGGGTTGCCAGTGTGCAGCACATAGGCTGATCATGTCCTCTCACAGCATCTCTTTGCAGGGCTCCCAGACCTCCCTTCACATGTTATTTATGACTTTTGCTTTGAGTTTCTGATTTATCTTTGTAGTATTTTGGTTGATTTTCCCTTGTCTTTTCCCCTCTGGCTCTTGGTGAATTATCCCATATCTTTCGCAGGAGGCTGTTTGCTTGCTTCACATCTGTGTATCGCTCTGGCAGCAGGGGCCTTCAGAGCCTTCACAGCTGAGCCCTGGCGTCTGTGTCTCTGCTGCTAATCCATCACAAGTGAGTTCATCTTTCCAGATTTGATAGTGCCATGAGTCAGCCAGTTTGCAGTTTGGCAATGTGTGGCCCTATTGTTTCTCCAGATTCTTGATGATACTTGTTCAAAGGAGCCCTTTCACACGTGACATTTTTGGTGGGTTAGGACTACATGGGGAGAGCTGCTCAGATTTCACATGGTTTCTGCTAGGTCTGCTGCCGCTATTAATCCAGATGCTGCAGGAACATGTGGCATCCTTGTCCCATAGCAGAGAGCTGCCGCTCTTGGTTTTGTTTGCCTTTTCTGCAGCCCTGAAGCAATTTTACAGTTTCCCCATTGTGATCTAAAAAATGTCCAGTTGCTAAACACATCCTCTTTCTTGTCTGTGCCCAGAGCCAAGGCTCTGGGATCTGGGCCACTTCTGCTGCTTTTGCTTGAGGTCTTACCCCTCACCCCCGCCTTTTTTGTGGGATTTTGATGTTTTCTCAGCATTCTTCAGTCATGATTTGACATACCTCTTGGGGCTGACTCACTACTGACACCATCTTCTTTGCGTATCAGAAGAAGAGCCAAGATAACAAGACTTTCTGGTCTTATTCCTTCCTCTGCCTCCACAGTTTCCTTTGTTCTTCAGTATTTCCTGAAAAGTGGACTTCTTGGAGTGTCCTTGCTTCCCTGGGGACTGATTCTCCCAAGTATGACACAATCTGCTTAGAGCTTTTGTTATCTGCTGCAGAACAAAAAGTTACCCATGACATAAGGAGGCTGTAGAGTGAGAAATAGATCATTTCAGCCTCAGTTCAACAATCATTATTGCCCAGAGCAATGTGAGACCTAAGCTTTTGAAGCTTTTTCTGATGAAATTTGGAAATTTTGACATTTCCCTCCCTAGTATTTGGGGGTGAAGCTCCTGTGTCTGTTGCCCTCCCTGCTTGCTGGGGCACCTTTGGAAAGTGTTCATGGCACACGGTGCATGGGAGAGACTAAACTTGAAAAGCCAAGTGCTCAGCACTCTGTGTGAAAGTTTATATGAGTGAGTAGTGAATTTCTGCGTGCACACGTACGCATGTAGGGATGTACGTCTATCTACAGCCTGGCCTTTGGAGCACTTATGGCCAACTAGGACTGAACTGTTTACCTGGCTGTGATTGCATGGCCATCACCTCCTCCCTCCATTGACCCCTTGCGCAAAAGGCTCGAGACCATCAAGCCAGGGCCAGATGGATATAATCCACGAGCATGCGGAGCTTTCCGATTCCTCTTGGCAGCAGCAGCCTGGGAGACGTGTCAGACTCAGACTTTCCAAGCTGACTGTCTCAGCAGCTGGAGGGGGCTCCTTGGCTGCACAGGAGTGTGGGCTGAGGATCGCCCTGGCGTGGGAGCCGGCTGGAACAGCTCTGCATGCCCTGGCCGCCCTGGCCTCTGCCTAGTGTGCAACCCAGCCTGCCTTCCGATGCACACTTCACATTGCAGTGAGTGCACGAAGCACGGAAACATCTACACAAAGCAGCAGCTCTGGGGCTAGCAGGAAGCTCATCCCTCTCCTCAAACCTTGCCAAGGCTTTGGATGGCAAAGCTTTCAAAGCACCTCAGTAACCCAGGTGCCTGGGGTTTTCTCCTGGTGGCCTTGTTTTGCTGGGGTACAAGGCATGGCCCTGATACCCCTAGCACTCGATAGTGGTGGGTGCTGTGAGATGCTATACTAGAGTTTTCAGCTTCTATATGTTGACATGCCCATTACAGGATCTTGGTCACCAGAGCAAACCTCATGCTTCCCCAGGAACTGCATGTCACACACAGTGTCCTACAGACCTCTCTGCCCAGTGTTTTCATGTCACAAAAAATAGCTTGTAAAGCCAGCCTGTGTCTTACCACCTTTGTAAGAGAGCATGGGCTGAAAACAGAAACCTTTGCTCCATTTCCTGGGCACATTCACAATGTTTTCAAATGACACTACTTTCAATATAAAGAGCTAGCAACTTAACCCAAGTGTAAGAACATGAGCAACTACCCAAATGTGCTATCCAATTCTCTGACTTTGACACAAAGTTATTTCCCTACATTTAATTGCAACATCTTTATGCTAAGATTGAAGGTGGAAGATTTATTCAGCTTCTTTCCGCAGCACCTCAGAGTCCTGGAGGGTCTTGGGGACGAAAAAAGTCCTGGTTTCCACCCAATCTCCCCAGTGCCCTCGGGACTGCACGTGTCAGTGTCTCCAGGGGTGATGAGACCACAGCAGCCTCAGAGAGTAAAATGGAGCTGTTGCCTTCTGGCCAAGCCCCGTTGAATGGCTCCCACCCCGGCCATCACGCATGGTGGGAGGCTGAGCCCCAGAGAGAGACTCAGCCGCACAGCGACAATGCCCTCGGGCCTCGCAGCCACCTGCCCTGCTGAGTCACCTCGAGGTGCTGTCAAGCAGGCCTCCAGTCTTGCCTGGGGACTGCGAACGCTGCTTTGCTTTGAAAACTCTCCAGTGCTTTGTTCTGCCGCTGATAGACTCCATTTGGAGCAAATGCAGTTTCAGAGCATCTTGCCAAGCCCACAAGCTTTTGTGAGGCTGCTGTGAAGCATTAGCAGCAGATAATACGCTGGATGTCTGGCCAGGAAGACAAGTTTCAGTCTCGCCTCCCCTCTTCCCAGCCTGGGGACACCACAGACCAGGCAGGGAAGGCCCTGGGATACAGCCAGTCCCACGACACCAGCTGCCACTTCTCCTCTCCTCTCCTATCCCTTGTACCAGCCGCTGTGGTGCTCCAGGAGGCAGAGGGATTCCCAGGAGCCACTCACTCTCCAACCCTGCCTCACTGCTCCCGCAGCGCGCTCTGGTTTTGACGGACATGTTGCACTATGGTTCACGCCCCTGCGCTCCTGGGTGCTCTGCCCAGACTCCAGGATGAGCTTTCAGCACCCTGGTCCCTCCATCATGCTGCCACTCCACCACAATGTTGCCAGCAAAGGGCTGGGTCCCACTCCTGTGGCTCTGCTAGGCATATCTCTGATGGCCTCCTGCCTCCTGGCATCCTGGAGGGCTCCAGCACCCACTGCCAAGCTCCCTGAGGATGCTCAGCAACAGAGCAAGCAAGGAGCAAGGAAACATGGCTTTGCTGTGGGGAGGTTAGGAGGGACCTACCGCAGTGCGGGGACTTGGTGCTGAACCCGTGCACCATGTAGCACCCAAGACTGGACCGACTTCCTGGCTGAGACACAAGGCCACAGGCAGGAGAAGCCTGGGGAGGGGAAGCTGCAGCCCCCAGCAAATGCCTACCTTGCCAGGAGCGCCAGCTACAGAGTGGGATGTTGGGGGCACTAGTCCCCACCACGGAAGCAGCCCACGGCTTGGCAGGGAGAGGCAGGCATTGCAAGCAGGGAAGAGCGTGACGGCAGGGAGGTTAATGCTGTTATAACCCAGCATGGGGAGGGGGAGTCTCCAGCCGCTGAGGGAGCTGCCGAGCAGATGGGGCGACTGGCGCGCTTCACTGGGGCTCTTCCACCGCCACAAAGAGGGTCCTCTCAGAGCAGCTGGCCACAAGGAAGAGGTTAAAGAGACACGTGTCGGGGCAAAGCCCAAGGGTGGCAGGCACAGCCCTGCCCTTTGTCTGGGGGCATGTCCCATCTGACAGGCGAGCAGGTGGGACCGCAGCCCTCACGCACGGGAGGCGCTGGGGAGCTGCAGGGCCAGCCGCGCTGGGGACAGCGGGGACGGCGGGTGCAGACGGGCCAGGCGGCCCTCCCCAGGGGCCCAGCTTTGCTGAGGGGCCTATTCAGCACTAGCCCGGCCACAATTGCTTTTGTGGCTTTTGCAGATAATGAATTGCTGCTTTTTTTCTTTCTCTCTCTTTCTCCTTTTCCCCTCTGGAAAATCCCCATTGTGCGAAATCTTGACAGAGGTGGCCACACGCCCCAGCCTGGAGCATGGGGACGAGCAAGGACAGATGAGAGGAGAGAGTGGCCACAGAGCCAGCCGTCATGCACAGCTTGTGAAGGGACACAGACCCCTGCCCTGAATCAGCAAAGGGCTCAGGTGCTTTGTCCTCCCTCGTGCAGCTCACAGAGCCTCGGAGCATGGGGCAGGTAACTGTCTTGCTCCCAATGATTTATACTAAAGCAAGTACAAACCCAGTGTGAGTTCAGCTGGCAGCAGCAGGAGGTGGCTGCGTGGCCAAGCCGGCTCCCGAGGCAGGGCTGCGGTTTGGCTGCTTACCTTGCATTCAGCTCGGAGCCCGGCCTTCCACTGCCCCCTCATCCTGTCCTTCCCCTTCCCCTTCTCCCTCCCCTCCCCCTTTCTCTTTCCCTTCCCCTTCCCTTCCTTTCCACTTTCCCTTTCCCTCTTTCCCTTCCCTTCTCTTCCTTTCCCCTTCCCCCTTTCCCATCCCCTTCCTCATCTCCATCTCCATCTCCTTCCCCTTCCCCCTCCCCCTCCCCCTCTCCCTCTCCCTCTCCCTCTCCCTCTCCCTCTCCCTCTCCCTCTCCCTCTCCTTCCTCTTCCCCTTCCCCTTCTCCTCCTCCAAACACAAGTGGCATGGGGCTACTTTCAGTTATCTTCTCCGGGCCATATGAATTCTATTAATATCAAAGTAATGAGGTAATTACTGTGATTTGGAGCAATGACTGGGGAATTGCTTTGCACTGAATTTCATCAGCAGAGAGGGCAAATTAAAACCACTGTTTGGAAAGGAACAAAGGGCAATGTGGGATGGGGTGCTCTGCAGTGACTGGGCACTGGCAGTTGCCAGTGTGGATGCTGCGGGGCCTGCTCAGGCTGCTGCTTCCAGGGGGCTTTGCGCTCCATCTCCCTGGGGTCCCTGCCCCCGGTGTGCCTGCCGGGGTGGCGGACTCCTTGTGAAGCACAGAGAAACATTCGGGAGGTCTGTGGGCAGGCGGGATGGGCTAGCAGCATCCCGCTGGGGCAGACCCGGGCATCTGGCAAGAGGAACAGCTAACGTTCATGCCCGCTCTGTGCTAACTACTTGACCCCCAACCTGAGGAGCCGGTCCAGGTCCAACAGTCATTTCCTGACTGTCAAAAATACCTGGCAAAGCTCCTGGTTGAGTGTGTCCTGGGGAGCCCTGAGTGTTATCAGGTGAAGGAGGCTGTGCTGTCCCTGAGATTCCAGGGAAAACAGCCAGAGGAAAGATGTCTCTCTGGCCCAGAGCCTGCTGCTGGGCACTTGAGAAGACCAGTGGAAAGGAGAGATAGTGGCCACCATGTATATACACAAGGCCTCCCATAAAACAAGCTCCAGTTACTTGTCTGGCTGAAAAAAAAAGAACTTTGTGGAAGGTGGGAGAAGGCCCTCGGGAAGGATGAACTCAGATCACGGCAAAGCAGGGGACATGGAGGCATTTGGAGCCCTGTGTCAGCTCCTGGCCAAGCAAACAAAGAAGGGTAAAGAAGTGTTCTCCTAGGCTGCTCTGTACTGCCTCGGCGCCTTGTCCACTCCTACCCCAGGAAGAAGTAGTGACAACCTGACTGAAGAGAAGAGCCGCCCATCCTGATTCTCCTCCTGGCGCAGAGGCTGTTGTGGTGCATGAGGGAAAACCAGCAGAACCTGGCCACAAGGCAGCAAAAAGCTGGGTCCTATCAGACTTTTGGGAGGAGATCCAGCAATGGATCACAACACAGGAGCAGGGACGTGGGTCCCTGATTACGGGAAGGGCAGGGATGCAAGTGGGCCCTGTCACATTCGAGATTGGGAGCTCCTCTGGCAAGTTTGAAGGAGTGAGTGCACAAATAGGAGTAAAAATAGCTCCTGTTGCAGAGCAGGAGCAGCAAGGACCTCTACCAATAGGGTGAGGAGCAGGAGATGCATCCCCAGCTGCTATCAGAGAATTTGCTAAGAAACTTGCTGTACTGTTACGTACAGCTTTGCGGAGCCTTGAGAGCTGGGGCTGCGTGGCCGAAGGAGGAACACGGTGCTCAGCACCACGTTCTGCAACCCAGGGCTGGGCAGTGGCTGCGCAGTCTTCTCAGTGGACAAGCTCCCTAAGGCCTCTTCAGAGACCTTTGTGGCCCAGGGAGCCAGTGGCCTCAGTGGTCAGTGGCCCTGTGAGGATGCTGCCTGGGGGCTTGAAGGTACAATGCCTGGCGAGACAGACCGGAGAGAAGACATGTCCCCACCTCTCTCACAGCTGGGCCAGGGCAGAAGGGAAGGAGAAGGGCCTGGTGCTTCAGTGAGTCCTAGAGGCTCTGGATGTAGACTTGCTCGAGCTCTGCCCACCTCCTCTGCAAAGGGGTGCTGGGTGCTTGGGGACCAGCTTCAGTGCCCTTTGGAGAGAGGCGCAGCCTCTAACAGGTCTCCTGTCCCCTTCTCCAGGCTGTAAGACACCACAAGCCATGTCCCATGCTTCAGCCCTAGGTCCAAAAGCTCACAAGCTCGCCTACCTTCCCGATGCTGGGTGCACACCCCCAAGCAGGAGCAGATGCCCCCCTGCTTGCCCCCACTGGACTGCCTGCTCAGAGCCAATGCTGCAATTTGTGAGTTAAGTTTGGAGGTTCTCCGCTGGCTGCAAGGCACCTCCTGTGCTCCCCTCTGGCTGCAGACAGGGTGGGTGGCCAAGGAGACTCTCGGTCTCTGGTTTGCAGCACCCAGTGGGCCAGCTCAGGCTGTGCTGGGCTGGCAGCTCTCAGGCAGGGTGTGCAGTGGCCACCTGGCACCGCTCGGGGTGCAGCCCCTCACCTCCCACGCACTCCCAGCCTCTCTGGCCACACAGCAGCTCTTTGCTGGCACCTGTCGTCGGCTTTAAATTGCACGTTTGCCTTTTCCCACCATGCAGTAGCAGCAAGAGGTAGATCCACAAGCACCTGGGGTGGCAAGGGCAAGTGCAGGGGGCCTGGGGCTGCCCTTGCCTGTGCTGGCCCCGGGGTCACCACTTGGCCCCAGCTCTGCCGCAGTGCTGTGCCGGGAGCGCAGCGCTGCTGGGCTGGGCTGGATCCTGAAGGCCCACAGCAGCCCAACAGGGTGAGGAGAGCCGATTCGGGGACAGTCACCTGGGCCAGCGGACACTTTGTCAATTGCCAGCTAGGAACCAAGTAGGCAAAGCAAGCGTCCTCCTGCCATGGATGCAGACCAGCCTGAGCCTTGGCCAAAAACCTGCTGGAAAGGTGAATCCTCCAGTAAAAGGATGGTTTTAATTTACAAAACTGATGCTGAAGGGTCTTTTCTGACCAATGTGGGGAAACATCTGGCAGGGCTCACGAACATCCCTTTGCCAAGACACAAGGGTCTTCCCGCCTGTACTGCCCACCCTGCTCTCAGAGCTGGTTAGGGCCAGGCAGGAAAGTAAGAGCGCTGCCGTTTGCAAGAGGCTGATTAGCCACAGCCCAGGGTCACACGTCCATGTCTGTCCCACCATGGGGGGCCAAGAAACCCAGCATAACCTGCAGATTCTACCATCTGCAATTAATGTACTGGCTTTTTGTTTAACTTGTATCAACTAAGTCAACTGAAGGGCTGGTTGGAATCCTTGCCATTGATGTTACTTGGTCTTCAAATAGATGTGCAGTGTATAGGAAATATTTGCGTTTAAGGTGTAAAGTTTCACTGAGGTACAGTCTTCCAGAAGATGGACAGCTTAACTTAAGCAAAGGGTAACTGTCTGAATTGCCAGAGTTCATAGTCCCCAATTCACTGACAGAGAGGACAGGATGGGCTCCAGCACAGGGACCGCACAGCACCAAACTCGAGGCTTTCCCAAAGCTATTTTACTGCTCAGGGACTACTTTTTCAATCTGGTCCCTTGCTGTTTGTTAGGAATTATTCTGCCTTGATAGCATGAGACCTGCAGTGTGCTAACAAAAGTCATTTCACATCAGGAGAGTCCAAGTGACTGAGACTTTCTTGCAGGGCTGTGGCGAGAGGAGAACCTGGGCTGAGAAGGAAGAAACTTTGCAAGAGCAGATGGCATCCCAGAGCTGACAGAAAGTGCTGTCAAATTAAAAGTGTGACAGACTTCAGGGATTTTAAGCTCAGACAAGCTGGTTTTGCTGCATCTCCTGTATAGCAAAGAAGGTATCAGTCAGTCAAACATACATTACACATTTGAATCTCTGCAGCCTTTTTCCCTCCCATCCATGTCGGTGGTTTCCCAAGGCTTAGTCCTACACTGTAAGGATGGTGACATTACACCAACATCAGGTTGGGCAGACCGGGCTCACAACATGCATCAGTGTAATCCTGGGGGTCTATGTGCCTCAGACTTTGCTCATCCTCTGCAACAGCCAGTGTTTGTAAGGAAGGGGCTGCTAATTGGAGGTGGTGTGAGCAAGCGGGACCAGCAATGGGCAAGGGGGTGATGGACGCTGCTCTCCTCCCCTCCTTGCTCTGCACTCCTCACCTGTGTACTGAGCACTAACTGCGGCCTGAATCAACACAGGAAGCTGACAGGTTGTTACCTGGGTGACTGCGTCTGGGCACCTTGTTCCAGGCTCTGAACATAAGCTCTTAAGGTCTTTTTATTTTTTCAGAAGCGATTAATTAATACAACTAACAAAGCATCTGACTGTGCTCTATAAATAGACCTCTGGGCTTTGACACAGCTCCTGCCTATGCCAAGAAAGGAGTCTAATAATAACTGCTTAATGTTGAAGTTGAGGGGACCAGGGGGACTGCGCAAAAACACCAGGATGACCTCAAAATGGGAATAGAAATCAGTTGTGAAATAGAATCAGAAGGTCTTAACAGGACTCTGAGGGGCTGCTGCTGGAAGGAGCTTCTTACCAGTCCCAAATGTGGCTTTATGGAGCAGGAGGGACACATAGGTCAGCAGGGTATCGAGAAGGAACAGCAGATACACTGACACAGTGTTCAGGATCTGGGCTTCAATCTCCAAAGACTCAAACCTCAGGGTGGCTGCGGTCAGAAGTGGGTGCTGCAACCCAGGGAGGATGGACACACCAGGAAGGATGAACCCCCTGGGAGGGGTTCATGCTTTGGAGACTGCATTCCCTCCCTTGGTACACTCCCAAGCCTATCCTTCCCCACCAAAGAATGGGATGAGCTATGGGAGAAGCATCCAGTGCTGGAGGAGGCCCAGCCTGTACCTCTATTTTTGCACATTGCGAGATATCATGGGAATAACTGCTGCAAACATCCTGTTGCCAGAAGGAGGATGGATGGGGAGGTTGATTGACTCATGTATTGGGTTCTGTGACAGAGGGGCCCAAGCCTTGACTTCCATTGCATGCAACAGTGAGCCACATGCTTACAGGCACACCAACATCCTCAGGACATTTTTGACGAACTGGAGTGTGTGAGGGAGTGTTGTTCAGAAGATCTGATCCACAGCAACAGAAGCTTCCCAGAAAAGCACTTGTGTGTCTGTGGCAAAGGCCCAGCTTGGAGGCCCTCACTGACAGCAAAACTGGTAGAGAAGGAGACCAGGAGCAAGAGAAGTTGTTTAGAGTGTGTT